>NC_134354.1:161466210-161766210 GCF_048569485.1 Anomaloglossus baeobatrachus | reverse complement strand
AGGCAGGGTACTCAGACCCCGACTAGGCTCGGAAGCCGCCGTAACGGTCAAATTCTCTGATTGCAGTCTGGACCTCAGGGGTTCATTCCCACCCAAGTCCCGTCAGAAGGCAACAGCCCAACCTGTCCGGATAAGAGCCATCGCCAAAGATCCAAGGGCCAGCGCCTGCGGGCAAAAAGGACACTCCCGACACGTACAAGCCGGGGAGCGGACCACCTGTGGGAATCCATAGGGGTCAAACACTTAAACACAGGTGCAGGGAAAGACAGCCGCCATCAACCCGTCCGGGTAAAGGTGAAGAAACCATAGCCGACAGCGGGCCCCGTCCATCCAGCCGTTTGGTTTACCAGAGACTCTGTCATTGACTACCAGAGTGAGTACACCAGTGTCATCCAGCACAGCGCTGCACTGCTGCCCTGCATCTGTGACGCCCTCGACTAGACAGGTAGTCACATACATAGCAACACACACACCCCCCCACCCTAGGCAGTTACACTAGCCAAACCAAAAACCCTGGTTGCCTCCCTCCAGAGTCTGATGTCCACACCAGGTGGGGCGGAGCCAGGCGGTTGGCCCCACCCACCGAGGATTTCACAGGCCTGGAGGCGGGAAAAGTGACAGTTCAGTCTTGGAGGTGAAAGTGAGAGGAGTAAACACTTGAGGTGTCTGGGTTGGAGCCCAGACACTGACAGCAAGGTTGGCAGATGGTGGTGGCCATCTGCAGGAGTTGGTGGAACTCCGCAGAGCCGTAAGGACCGGGGTCAGGCGTCGGCCCGCTGGTCCCGGACCGGGGAATGGAGTGAAGCTAAGCACACAGGCAGGGCCATCGGACCCCGACCAGGCTTGGAGCCGCCGTCAATAGTCAAATCCAAATGTGATAGGAACCCCAGGGGTTTCTCAACTACTAAAGTCCCGAAAGAAGGCAACCATCCACCCAGAGAGGATATACAGCCACCGCCACAGGCTAGAGATCCAAGGGCCAGCGCCTGTGGGCAAAACGGGCTCCTACGGCACCTATACGCCGGGGAGCGGACTACCGGTGAGCAACCACAGGAGTCAAGAACATTCTGAAAGGTGCAGGGAAAGACAGCCACCATCAGCCATCCGGGGAGAGCACAACAACAACACTGCAGCCGGCTGCGGGACCTGTCCATCCGGCCGTTTTGGTTTACCTACGACTCTGTCAGTGATTGTCTGAGTGAGTACACCAGTGCCGTCCGGCACCGCGCCGCGCAGTCCTTGCACCCCAGCCATCCGGCATCCCCATTACACCATCGGGCCTTGGGATCACCAACCCCTGCCCACGGAGGGGACAACATCTCAGCTGCACCCTACCATCTCTCCCGGGATCCCCGTTACCAGCAGCAGTGGTGCCATTATCACCATGACCCATGGGTGGCGACACGAACAATCTCCCTAAACATACCATCCCCATTTCACTCATGGATGAGGAGCGCTGCTCGAGTCCCCGGGTCCGGTCCACCGCTCGAGCCACCGAGCAGCAGAAGCCCCGGACCCGAGCATGGCGAGCGCGTCCCCTCCGCCCGCGACACATCCGCGCTGCATCCCCGCCTCAGCACCTAGCCCCTACTTACCAAATACATTCCATCCAAACCCCCCAACCGGGGCCCCGGGACCAACCGCCCCTACCCACGGAGGGGCCAACACCTCAGCTGCTCCCCCCCCCATCACCAGCAGCGGTGGTGCCCACCATCACCACAACCGACATCCCACCACCAAATCCCCCCCCCCCCTTTAACTCGTGGGTGAGGAGGCGCTGCTCGAGCCCCCGGGTCCGGCCCCGTGCTCGAGCCACCGAGGAGCAGAAGCCCCGGACCCGAGCATGGCGAGCGCGTCCCCTCCGCCCGCGACACATCCGCGCTGCATCCCCGCCTCAGCACCTAGCCCCTACTTACCAAATACATTCCATCCAAACCCCCCAACCGGGGCCCCGGGACCAACCGCCCCTACCCACGGAGGGGCCAACACCTCAGCTGCTCCCCCCCCCATCACCAGCAGCGGTGGTGCCCACCATCACCACAACCGACATCCCACCACCAAATCCCCCCCCCTTTAACTCGTGGGTGAGGAGGCGCTGCTCGAGCCCCCGGGTCCGGCCCCGTGCTTGAGCCACCGAGGAGCAGAAGCACCGGATCCGAGCGCCAGAGATTCCCCAGGCGAGCGGCGTTACCCCCCCCCCCCCCCCCAAACCTCTCTCCGCCCGCGACAACTTGGCGTACCGAAGAGGATCCTACCCATCTACTTACCATATTATACAATGAGGAAGGAAGAGAGGAGGCACTAAAGTATGCAAAAATAGTATTTTATTAAACATCAAAAGGATATTTGTTTACATCATAAAAAGTGAAACATTAAATAATTATAATTTGCATAGAAATATAGAATACTGAGGTTACAGGAGGTGGATGGGAAAAGGTGGAATAAATCAGGGAACACAATGATGTACCTACAAACACCTACCCTATACCCTGCCAAGAGGACAGAAGGAGGACTAGCCGTGGATCAGAGAGGTAGTATTGCCAAGAGGAAGAAATGAGGGGATGTAATCCCACGGTCTTGGTAAGAATAAAGCCAAAGACTGTGGAAAGGTCATTTCATGACAGTAACAGGGTATTGGCAAAATACATCGCCGAGCCAGGGACTGGCCCTGAGACCGTCCAGATTAAAAAGTTAGCCGTGGAACAAGAGGTGGGGCAGCAATAAAAACTCAGTATCAAAAACAACCCACAAAAACTATTACATGGCAGCAAGTTCCAACAAAGCGTATATAATCGTGGAGCACAAGAGTAAGGCTATAGTAACATATAAAATATGTAAATAGTAGCCAGCCCACAATCGCCCATGGAAAATGCTGGTAGCGCAGATTGTATAGTCGTGGAATGAGAGGGTTGTGATAATGAATCTTTAAAAAGTATATTAAGCAGCCCACCAAAGAAATCTATAGGACAATTTTTCCGGTATGAGGATGTGATGGAGGGTGGAAGACAGTGGCACCAGTGCCGAACACAGCAGCAAAATGCTGCTGCGTTGGGCAGTGGCGCGGTCGTGAGTAGTGACAGAGGTGACTGAAATGTGAAAAGCACAGGAGGAGTAAAAGTACAAGAATACCAGAGAAATTACCTAATAACTGGCAGGGTAAGCAGGTGGAGAGGAGGCTTCCTTCAACGACCGTTTCGCTTCAGGCGCTTTTTCAAGAAGATGGTATGCTTAAAGGTGCCGACGCCATATAAGCAGTCAGGCGCAGGTGTATTGAATCATGAAAGTATACAAACCGCAAGTGCGCATGCGCCGGCGGCGGAGGCCAGAGACCGAAGCACAACAAAGAACCACCATACTAAGGGCGCAGGCGCGACCGGTCGCTGTTGCTGTCATCATTCATCTACATGGTGTACTCAGCTCTCCAAATGTGTCCCTCGGGCCTCAATGCTTGTTATTTTCATATACATTCTATTATTTTTCCTTACTGTATGACCGCGCGCGTCTGCCGGCAGGCTGACTGCTAGAGCTCGGTTGCGCGACGCTGACCACCTGGGGCGCATGCGCGGGAGTCATGGAGACGTCCACCCTCTCGCGCCTGCGCCCTTAGTATGGTGGTTCTTTGTTGTGCTTCGGTCTCTGGCCTCCGCCGCCGGCGCATGCGCACTTGCGGTTTGTATACTTTCATGATTCAATACACCTGCGCCTGACTGCTTATATGGCGTCGGCACCTTTAAGCATACCATCTTCTTGAAAAAGCGCCTGAAGCGAAACGGTCGTTGAAGGAAGCCTCCTCTCCACCTGCTTACCCTGCCAGTTATTAGGTAATTTCTCTGGTATTCTTGTACTTTTACTCCTCCTGTGCTTTTCACATTTCAGTCACCTCTGTCACTACTCACGACCGCGCCACTGCCCAACGCAGCAGCATTTTGCTGCTGTGTTCGGCACTGGTGCCACTGTCTTCCACCCTCCATCACATCCTCATACCGGAAAAATTGTCCTATAGATTTCTTTGGTGGGCTGCTTAATATACTTTTTAAAGATTCATTATCACAACCCTCTCATTCCACGACTATACAATCTGCGCTACCAGCATTTTCCATGGGCGATTGTGGGCTGGCTACTATTTACATATTTTATATGTTACTATAGCCTTACTCTTGTGCTCCACGATTATATACGCTTTGTTGGAACTTGCTGCCATGTAATAGTTTTTGTGGGTTGTTTTTGATACTGAGTTTTTATTGCTGCCCCACCTCTTGTTCCACGGCTAACTTTTTAATCTGGACGGTCTCAGGGCCAGTCCCTGGCTCGGCGATGTATTTTGCCAATACACTGTTACTGTCATGAAATGACCTTTCCACAGTCTTTGGCTTTATTCTTACCAAGACCGTGGGATTACATCCCCTCATTTCTTCCTCTTGGCAATACTACCTCTCTGATCCACGGCTAGTCCTCCTTCTGTCCTCTTGGCAGGTTATAGGGTAGGTGTTTGTAGGTACATCATTGTGTTCCCTGATTTATTCCACCTTTTCCCATCCACCTCCTGTAACCTCAGTATTCTATATTTCTATGCAAATTATAATTATTTAATGTTTCACTTTTTATGATGTGAACAAATATCCTTTTGATGTTTAATAAAATACTATTTTTGCATACTTTAGTGCCTCCTCTCTTCCTTCCTCATTGTATAATATGTTCTGTCCGGAAGTTGGCACCCCCCCTGAGGGAACCCTTGGCTTCTTTCCCTCAGAGTATTGAATAGCCATGTTTTGCTTGTTTACCATCTACTTACCAGTAGAAGTGCACCTTGCAGCCCCCGCCGGCGGTGTCCGGCCGAAAAATTTGAAATTCCGCCATTTTGGGCACGAAAACTTCCCGCTTGAGCCGTCTTTCCCGAGCAGCGAAGGCGCGAAAGTGAAGCCCCGCCCCCAGAAGAAAGTGCCGGAAAGAACCAAGGGGGCGAGAAAAAGATGTCTGCACGTGACGGGGCTGTTGGAGGGGCGCAGGTCGTGGTTGCGGCGGCGCCCGGAGATGGCAATATGGCAGCCCTCGCCGCAGACGTGGGGGGGGGCGTGGGTCCGGCGGTCGGACAGGTAATGCTGATCTCCCTGCCCTATGTGCCTACCTGGCTGCCGGAATATGATGGGAAGCCTGATGTTTTGCAGGCGTTCCGGAAAAAGATTAGCCCGGTTCTTGACCTGTATGCCATGACCGGCAGACAGTGGGCGGCAGTAGTGCTAGGGCAGCTGACCAGCACGGCTGAGCAGGAGACGGAGACCTGGACGGACGCGGACCGGGCCTCAGTGACTATTATTTTTGAGAAACTCCAGACTGCTTTCGAGACCCGCACAGAAGCTGAATTGCGGATGCAGTTTCACCAATGCCGACAGCGACCTGCAGATAACATAAGAGACTATACTTTGTGCCTGCAGACTGCCCTCCGCACACTGAAACGAGTGGACATCATTAACAATGTGGACAGCAATAAGATGCTTGTGGAACAATTCCTGCAGGGGCTGGGGTCCACGGAGGACTGCAAGCAGCTGCGGCTGTGGGTCCTTGAACATCCCGATCTGGACTTTACTGTATTGAAAGAGCGGGCCATCAAGGCCCTGCAAGCCCCAAACCCTGATGCTCCTGATGCAGCCCCATGGCCGGCTGAAACCACTCATGTCTCAGTAGCACCTCTTCTCCTGGCTCTACCGGCCCCTGCAGCGCCCGGTGGACTGATGGAGGAGCTGGCCGTACAAGTCCGCCACATGGATGGAGACTTCGCCCGGATCCTCGCCGCACTCCAGCTCCCGACGAGTCAAGCCCCCGGAGAAGATCCAGCTCACCGACAGCCCGGAGGACGTCCCCTGGATGCAGCGGAAAAAGATCAACGACCCCCTACCTGTTACAGGTGCGGCAAGCCTGGTCACTACTCCCGGCGATGCCCGTTAAACGAGCAACCACTGGGGCCAAGGGCCAATCCTCAGGAGTAGACCCTAACGGCCCTACCGATTGGTGAGACCGGTACATTGGAGGCCGCCCCATCATCCCCCCTCCCCCCCCCACCCCCCCCGGCGGTGGACGGCATCCCGACCATGGCCCTATTGGACACGGGATCACAGGTAACTACTATGCCATATACATTGTACCAGCGGTATTGGGATGCTAGTGAACTTGCCCCGCCTGATGACAGCCTGACCATTATTGCGGCCAATGGGCTCCCTATGTCACAGGTGGGTTTTAAAGAAGTGACCTTTACTGTGGGACGTACCGAGTTAAAACACCAAGGGATGATTGTGGTGCTGAATGAATCCAGTGACCGTAACCCAAAAGTGATTTTAGGGACTAATGTAATTGAGCATTGTATGGGGGAAGTGCTGAGCCTGTTGCAGCAATTGTCCGCCACTGCAGGAGGATGCCGACAGAGGGCAGTACAGCGTGAGATTTGGGCCCTCCTGCATCGGCAGCAAGTTAATTTGATGGGTGGAGAGATTGGTGGAGGGCGGGTGATGGATGTGGCCCCTTTGGTAGTGCCACCCAGTAGCGAGATGATGATTTGGTGCAGGGCAGCAGTGGGCCCCCAAGGGTGCGATTTACCCGGCGATGGTGGAACCCACGCCTTCAAAACACAGGCCCATGGTGATGGCGGCCAGAGGGGTGATTGACGTGGGGAGGAAGAAGTTAGGCTTCCCCGTTACACTACCATTGCCAAGCTGCTTACCATAGATCCCCACGCCATTCACGAAGTCATCCCTCCTACGTCTGCACCCCCCACCAATAGCGGCACCCCCCCCCGAACAACTAGAGGAGTGGTGTCAGGAATTACATGTCGGCACTGAAGCCACACCCACGCATCACAAGGAGGGGGTATACAGGGTAGTACAGGAGTATGAGCAGGTTTTCTGCAAACACCCGCTAGACTTCGGGAGGATTAGAGGGGTGCAACATCATATCCCCACGGGCATACATCCACCCATCAAGGAAAGGTATAGGCCAATCCCACCAGCCCACTATCAATCCGCTAAGGACATGTTGAGGAACATGAAGGAGGCAGGGGTCATCAGGGATAGTTGTAGTCCCTGGGCAGCCCCACTGGTACTGGTGAAGAAGGATGGCACCATGAGAATGTGTGTGGATTACCGGAAGATCAATCAAATAACGCATAAAGATACCTATCCTCTCCCCCGTGTTGAAGAGTCGCTGGCTGCGCTGAAAACTGCTAAATATTTCTCTACCCTCGACCTTAACAGCGGATACTGGCAGGTGGCGGTTGCACCAGAAGATCGTGAGAAGACTGCATTTGCCACCCCTATGGGACTCTGCGAGTTCAACAGCATGCCGTTTGGGCTGTGCAATGCCCCTGGGACCTTCCAACGGCTTATGGAGTGCTGCCTGGGACATCTTAATTTCGAAACTGTCTTATTGTATCTGGATGATGTGATTGTGTATTCCCAGACTTACGAGGCTCACTTAGAGCACCTGGCAGAAGTGTTTGCGTCCCTTGATAAGTATGGGAGGAAGCTGAAACCCTCCAAGTGCCATCTGCTGATGCCTAAGGTGCAGTACCTCGGACACGTGGTGAGTGCAGAAGGTGTTGCTCCCGATCCTGAGAAGATTGCCGCTATCCAGGACTGGCCACGGCCGACCACAGTGAGGGAGGTGAGACAGTTCCTAGGCCTGGTAGGCTATTACCGCCGCTTCATCAAGGGGTACACAAAGATGGCTGCCCCAATGCAAGACCTCCTCGTGGGACAGACCAAGCATGGTAGGGCCCCTGGACCCCCATTTGTGTGGGAAGAGAAGCAGGAAGAGTCCTTTCGCCAGCTGAAGTCAGCCTTGACAGGGGAAGAAATCCTGGCGTATCCCGACTACACCCTCCCGTTCATCCTTTACACCGATGCCAGCAATGTGGGCCTGGGGGCAGTCTTATCCCAGGTCCAGAACGGGAAGGAGAAAGTGATCGCCTACGCCAGCAGAAAACTCCGGCCCACGGAAAGAAACCCCGAGAATTACAGCTTCTTCAAGCTTGAATTCCTAGCCCTGGTGTGGGCAATCACCGAAAGGTTAAGGCATTACCTCGTGTCGGCAAAATTCACTGCCTACACAGACAATAATCCATTGACCCATCTGGATACGGCCAAGCTAGGCACACTGGAACAGTGGTGGGTGGCTCGGCTGTCCAACTATGACTTCACTATCAAATACAGAGCCGGCCGCAAGAACACCAACGCGGATGCGTTATCCTGAATGCCCCACCTGCCTGACGGGGGGTCAGAAGATGACAACCTCGAGGAAATCGAGTTGCCCGCGTTCCACCAGCCGAAAAACTTTGTGTCAATCAGCAACAGGTGAACCTGGACCTGTTACCCAGCCAGGGGTGGCAAGAAGCCCAGGACCAGGCGCCTGCCGTCCAGTCGGTCAAGACCATGATTGAACAGGGCTCCTCCAAAATGGATCCCTCAGCTCCTTCTGAAGCCCAGCGGCTGTGGAAAGAAAGAGCCCGGCTATACCTGCATCAAGGGAAGCTATATCGGGAGCTGATCAACCCAAAAACTCATGAGAAGGTTCACCAGCTGGTGGTTCCCTCAACCGCTGGAGTTGGTCGCCTTGGACCACGTCAAGCTCACGCCTAGCTGAAACGGGTACACATATGCCCTGATCATCGTAGACCACTACTCGCGGTTCATGGTGGTTGTTCCAGTTAAAGATCTGACAGGCAGTACCGCGGCTAGAGCATTCCAGGCCTACTTTTGTCGACCGCATGGGTACATGAAGCAGAAGCAGAAGTGTTCCAAGAGTTTTGCCAGTTGTATGGGTGCAAAAAAATCAGGACTACACCATACCATGCCCAAACCAATGGGATGTGTGAAAAGATGAACCACCTGGTCCTGGGTCTCCTCAAGACACTACCGTTGGAAGAACGAAAACTGTGGCCGGAGAAGTTGCCTGACCTGGTAGACATGTACAACAACATTCCCTGTGGTTCTACCAAATGTACACCCGCATATCTGATGAGAGCCCGACCAGGCCGGCTGCCGGTGGACCTGGAAATGGGCCTGGATGCTTCAGAAGCTCTTCCCTCCACTGCAAACTGGGATACCAAGCAGCAAGCGCAGTACCGACGAATCCAGGAATATGTGGAAAAGAATCTGCGTCAGAGCCGAGGAAAACAAGAGCAGCGCTTCAACAGACAGTCCCCAGCTGTTCCCTTTGAGCCTGGGGATGTAGTGCTGAAACGGAAGAGGAGAACCCATAAGCTTGATGATCAGTGGGAAAGAACCCCGTATGTCATAAAGCCCACTGGATAGGGGAACGAGAAGACTTATCTGATTAGTCGCTACCAGGGGAGAACCACGACTACAGTTTCCAGGGACCACCTGAATAGATGCCAACACCCCTTGCGATTGGCAAATGAAGTCCCAGTCCCCATACCGAGCGGGGAAAAAGAGGTGATCCACACAGGGACTGGCCTATGCAGAACGGTGCGGTGATTATTCCGGTGATAATATTCCTACAACCCGTGGAAGAAGTGGAAACGGAAATAACCACCAGTGAACCACTTGAACCAGTGCCCAGGGATGCACCTAGACCAAGCCCCCGTAGATATCCAACTGCCATACCCGACAGACAGGAAGAGGAACCAGTTGTCTCCTCTGTCCCAGTGCCCCCCAATGACATCATTGGTGTTACATCTCGTGGCTCTCCTGAGGCAAGGACTGAGGCAGTCTCCCATTCCTTGCCTGCCACGAGCACTCCTGCTCAGCAGCGCCGAAGGTCTGCCAGACTGCGCAGTGTGCAGGAGATACCTTCTCAGAGAGGCAGCAGAAGGGTGACACCTAGTGGTTCTCCTGTTACAAGGAGTGAAGCGGTCTCCCATTCCTGGCCTGCCGCAGACTCTCCTGCTCAGCGGCCCCGAAGGTCTGCGAGGCTGCGCAATGTGCAGAGGTTTACTGCTCAGGGAAGCAGTGAGATTCCCGTTATCTCTCCACATTGTGAGACCGAGGATCCCGCCTCTATTTCCCAGAGGCAGGAGGGTGAGCATGTGCAATGCGTGGTGGGTCCTGATTCGCTCACTGACGTCACACGGCTTGATGACAAGGCTGGTGACGTGGTGAATACTGACTGGCCAGGCTGGGACGTCGTGGACCCTGATTGGGTCAAGTCCGTCATCTCCGCCTCGCGCCCGCCCTCGGGTGGAGCTGCACCTCTTTAAAAGCTCCCCCTGCCATCATGGCGGCGCGCGACCGTCCTTCTATGTTTGGATGTCTGGCAGCGTGCTGCCACGCCACTGCTCAGGCATTACTGTCTCTTGTGGGCTTGGCCCTTGCTGCTCCGGCAGTACCTCGTTTGCAGGCCGTGTTCCTGCCTTGCTGCTCCGGCAGTACCCCCGTCAACAGGCCGTGTTCCTGTCCCAGGTGAGCTCCTCAAGTCTCCATTGGACTCACCTGGTTATTGAAAGCACACGTGCGTGGGCACCTCTGTGCTACCCTCGTGCCATATTCTCGTGACTTCCACTGGCACACGTGCGTGGGCACCTCTGTGCTTCCCCGTGCAACAGGTACACCGAGCCGTGAGATCTGTGCCATACAACCCTCACGGGTTAGGGCAGATCGGTGTACATAGATCGTCTGTGACATTCCAGACGATCGCTAGCAGCAACCCGCTCACTCTTCACCCACCATAGCGGCGGTCCCTTACACCGCACAGTGGACCTTGACCGGCGGAAGCAGTCCATTTCCCATCTTGGCACGCTTCCCCGGGTCCCCCTCGTAACATTACGGTCGCGCCAAAGGTCTGGCTATGGCTGAAGAGCAGCAGTAGTTGCTGCGTTATGTGCAGCAGTTGGAGTCACGATTGGCAGCAGTGGAGCAGTCTTCCTCCGATAAGACTACTCTGACGACAGTCGCCACCCAGGCGGCTACCCAGGCTGTGCTATTGGGCAGAAGGTCTCCTCGCCTTGCGCTTCCAGAGCGCTTTAGCTGCAACAGCTCTGAGTGCCGTGGTTTTATAAACCAGGTTACCACCTACTTAGAGCTGTCCGCGACTCTTTACGCTACCGAGAAGGCGAAGGTAGCCTTCGTCCAGTCCCTGCTCACAGGGAGAGCGCTGAAGTGGTCCACGCCGTTGTGGGAGCGCGGAGATCGTGTGGTGAATAACTTAGCAGCTTATCTTGGGGCCATGAGAATGGTGTTCCTCGGGCCTCAAGTCACCCACGATTCCGCGCTGCGCCTCCTACGACTTCGGCAAGGGTCTGCTTCAGTCGGGGACTTTGCTGTACACTTTAGGACACTGGCCGCAGAGCTGGACTGGCCGGATAAGGTCCTTGTCCCTGTGTTTTGGGAGGGCCTGGCAGGGTTTGTCAAAGACGCACTGGCCACACGTGAGGTGCCTGCCACTTTAGAGTCCTTGATTCAGGTTGCCTCTCGCATAGACATCCGCCAGGCGGAGCGAAGGCTCGAGGTCTCTTCAGCACCCACGTCTTCTCGGCCTAAAAAGCGTCTGACTCCCGTCTTCCATCAGACAGGTCCCCCAGCCAGTCCTGTAGGCGACTCCGTGGAGTCAATGGAGGTGTCCAAGGTGGTCTCCTCTGCCCCAGGTTCTCGGTCTTGTGTCATCTGCTTTTCCTGTGGGCAGAGGGGACACATAGCTACCCTATGTCCCAAACCGTCGGGAAAAGACAGCGTCTAGTTTCTATCAGAGGGGGGACTCTAGACGCTACTTCTCCCTCTAGGTTGACTATCAGCGCCCAGTTGCAGTTCGGCACTACTCTCTTCTCTGCCTTGGCTTGCTTGGACTCAGGCGCTGAAGGCAATTTCATCTCGACCTCCCTGGCAACCCGATACTCAGTTCCCCTGGTTCTGTTGCCCAAGCCACTCAGGGTCCGGGTAGTCGACGGGTCCATACTACTCGATCCTATCACCCAGATCACCATCCCTCTCAGGATGGATGTACCACCGGGACACCATGAGCAGGTGTCCTTCCTGGTGCTTCCAGGGGGGACGGATGAGATCCTACTGGGCCTTCCCTGGTTGAGACAGCATGCTCCTATACTCAACTGGGCAACAGGGGAGATCTCATCCTGGGCAGGATCCTGTAGAGAGCACCTCGTGACTACCGAACCACCCGCTACCATTAGGTTGGTTGGGTCCTCAGGGAATACTGAGGGGCCGGGTTTACCGACACCTTATGAGGCCTACAGGGATGTCTTTTCCAAAAGGGCCGCAGATACTCTACCTCCCCACCGGCCATATGATTGCCGAATAGACCTGAAGCCAGGCTCCGAGCCCCCTAGGGGCAGAGTGTATCTACTCTCTGCTCCAGAGACGGAGGCTATGTCCAAATATATTCAGGACAGCCTGGCGAAGGGGTTCATTCGCAAGTCTATTTCACCGGCTGGTGCAGGGTTCTTTTTTGTGCAGAAGAAGGAAGGGGATCTGCGCCCCTGTATCGATTACAGGGGATTAAATGCAATCACAATCAAGAACAAATACCCTTTGCCCCTCATTACTGAGCTATTTGATCGATTCCGCGGGGCAAAGGTCTTCACAAAGCTGGATCTACGCGGGGCGTATAATCTAGTGCGAGTCCGAAAGGGCGATGAGTGGAAGACCGCCTTTAACACCAGGGACGGTCACTACGAGTATCTAGTAATGCCCTTCGGACTCTGCAATGCCCCCGCCGTATTTCAAGACTTTGTGAATGACATTTTCCGGGATTTGTATCTTTCCGTGGTTGCATACCTGGATGACATTCTTATCTTCTCCCCCGATCTTACCACCCATCGGAGGGATGTCATCCGAGTACTTAAGAGGCTCCGCACCCATTCGTTATATGCTAAGCTGGAAAAGTGCGTTTTTGAACAGGAATCCTTGCCGTTCCTGGGGTACATAGTGTCCAGTCAGGGGTTAGCAATGGATCCGGGGAAGTTGGAGACAGTGATGAACTGGCCTGAGCCCCGCTCGCTGAAGGCGATCCAGCGATTCTTGGGGTTTATCAATTATTATCGCCAGTTCATTCCCAACTTCTCGACGGTGGCAGCACCCATCATTGCCCTTACCCGCAAGGGCGCTAATCCCAAAGCATGGACACGGGAAACGGTAGAGGCATTTCACACTCTCAAAACTCACTTCTCCAGAGCTCCCATCCTTCATCGTCTAGACATCTCCAAACCCTTCCTATTGGAGGTAGACGCCTCTTCGGTCGGTGCAGGTGCAGTCCTGTACCAGAAAAACGAACGAGGAAGGAAACATCCGTGTTTCTTTTTCTCCAAGACCTTTTCTCCGGCCGAGAGGAACTACTCCATAGGGGATAGGAAGTTACTGGCGATGAAACTAGCATTCCAGGAATGGCGGCATCTCCTGGAGGGTGCGAAGCATCCATTTGAGGTTTTTTCTGACCACAAAAACCTCACATACCTCCAGACAGCACAACGCCTGAACCCAAGGCAGGCCCGTTGGTCTTTATTCTTCTCCCGGTTCCGCTTTATTATCCGCCACCTGGCCGGTGAGAAGAACGTACGGGCCGATGCCTTGTCACGTTGTATGGTTGTGTTGGAGGAGGACGAGGAGGAGCCTCGTCTTATACTACCCCCGGACAGCTTGAGAATGGTCACTCCCACTTCTTTGGACCAGGTGCCACCTGGCAAAACCCTCGTTCCCCCTGAACTACGGAATGAGGTGCTATCGTGGGCCCATGCCTCCAAGGTCGGGGGTCACTTCGGGGTCAAAAGGACCAGAGACCTGGTGACCAGGCATTATTGGTGGCCGAGACTACCCCAGGACATACAGGAATATGTGGGAGCCTGTATGTCGTGTGCTCGGAATAAGCCGTCCCGGCAGAGACCGGCAGGTCTTCTTCACCCACTGCCAGTGCCGGATCGTCCCTGGAAAGTGGTGGGGATGGACTTCCTGGGAGATCTGCCCAAGTCAGCAGGGCACAGGGTCGTATGGGTCATCACGGACCACTTTTCTAAAATGGTCCACTTGGTGCCTCTCCCATGACTCCCGACGTCACATGCTCTCGCCACCTTGTTCATTCAGCATGTATTTAGGTTGCATGGCATGCCTGACAAGGTGGTGAGCGACCGGGGTCCCCAGTTCGCGTCTCGCTTCTGGAGAGAGCTCTGTAAGCTCCTGCAGATAGAGCTGAACATCTCCTCCGCATACCATCCCGAGACCAATGGACTAGTGGAGAGGACTAATCAGACCTTGGTAACTTACCTCCGCCATTTTATATCCGCGCACCACGACAACTGGGCTAACCTCCTTCCTTGGGCCGAATTTGCCATTAACAATTCGGTCCATGAATCCTCTGGCCAGACTCCGTTCCTACTCAATAACGGGCAACATCCCAGAATCCCGGTTCCGATGCCCATTACGTCACCCGATACTAGAGTGGAGGATTGGGCGACCAAGGCCCGGGAGATCTGGGATGACACCCAAGAGGCTCTTAAAAGGGCTAAAGACCGGATGGTGACAACGGCTGATGTTCGCCGCCACCCTGCACCATCCTTCGCCCCTGGTGACCTAGTATGGCTGTCCTCTAAGAATGTTAACCTACGGGTACAGGCAGCCAAATTCGCCCCTAGGTATCTGGGTCCGTTTAAAGTACTACAGCAGGTAAGCCCAGTGGCATATCGACTCCAGCTCCCTCCATGCTGGGCTATAGCCAACACCTTTCACGTGTCCCTCCTGAAACCCATACGACTTAATAAATTCTCGGGGTCCCTGCCGGCTCAAACCGACTCCCCGTCCGACGACCCTGAGGTGGCAAAACTTGTGGAGACAAAAGTCATACAGGGCAAGAGGTACTACCTTGTGGAGTGGGCCGGCCATGGTCCGGAGCATAGATCCTGGGAGTTGGAGGATCATATCCGCGCCCCGGGTTTGATAGCGGCCTTCGAGCACGGACAGGGGGGGGGGGCCTAGACGGGGGGGTAATGTTACATCTCGTGGTTCTCCTGAGGCAAGGACTGAGGCAGTCTCCCATTCCTTGCCTGCCACGAGCACTCCTGCTCAGCAGCGCCGAAGGTCTGCCAGACTGCGCAGTGTGCAGGAGATACCTTCTCAGAGAGGCAGCAGAAGGGTGACACCTAGTGGTTCTCCTGTTACAAGGAGTGAAGCGGTCTCCCATTCCTGGCCTGCTGCAGACTCTCCTGCTCAGCGGCCCCGAAGGTCTGCGAGGCTGCGCAATGTGCAGAGGTTTACTGCTCAGGGTAGCAGTGAGATTCCCGTTATCTCTCCACATTGTGAGACCGAGGATCCCGCCTCTATTTCCCAGAGGCAGGAGGGTGAGCATGTGCAATGCGTGGTGGGTCCTGATTCGCTCACTGACGTCACACGGCTTGATGACAAGGCTGGTGACATGGTGAATCCTGACTGGCCAGGCTGGGACGTCGTGGACCCTGATTGGGTCAAGTCCGTCATCTCCGCCTCGCGCCCGCCCTTGGGTGGAGCTGCACCTCTTTAAAAGCTCCCCCTGCCATCATGGCGGCGCGCGACCGTCCTTCTATGTTTGGATGTCTGGCAGCGTGCTGCCACGCCACTGCTCAGGCATTACTGTCTCTTGTGGGCTTGGCCCTTGCTGCTTCGGCAGTACCTCGTTTGCAGGCCGTGTTCCTGCCTTGCTGCTCCGGCAGTACCCCCGTCAACAGGCCGTGTTCCTGTCCCAGGTGAGCTCCTCAAGTCTCCATTGGACTCACCTGGTTATTGAAAGCACACGTGCGTGGGCACCTCTGTGCTACCCTCGTGCCATATTCTCATGACTTCCACTGGCACACGTGCGTGGGCACCTCTGTGCTTCCCCGTGCAACAGGTACACCGAGCCGTGAGATCTGTGCCATACAACCCTCACGGGTTAGGGCAGATCGGTGTACATAGATCGTCTGTGACATTCCAGACGATCGCTAGCAGCAACCCGCTCACTCTTCACCCACCATAGCGGCGGTCCCTTACACCGCACAGTGGACCTTGACCGGCGGAAGCAGTCCATTTCCCATCTTGGCACGCTTCCCCGGGTCCCCCTCGTAACACATTGGTCCCAGGAGGTCCACATGCCCCAACCTAGGTAGACCCCCGCTTAGGTATAGGGAAACTGCCATCTAGGGGTGCTGTATGTTGATTGTGTATATATGTCGAATGAACCAGTAACTAATTAACCACACACTCACCTGATTTGCAACAGACAGTTGTCCCCGTTGGGACCCACAGTTTGGTAGCCCGTTGGCTATGAAGAATTTGGCACCCGTTGGGACCTTAAGTCACGTGTCTCTTTAGATACCCATACCCACATGAGAAACTACTCATGAACACGGCCAAGAACTAGCAGGCCACCCACGAACTAGTGGGTTTGTAAATAATGGTGGGCAGGAGTCCCGTTGACCGCCTCCGGAGAGGCAGGTTGGAGGAGGGACCCGCAGCGGAGCAGGCTGGGGTCCGGTCACCACCAGGACCAGTGACCATCCTCCGGGGTCAGGGGTACCCCCTGGACGTGGGGTCCCCTGAATGACAGTTGGGTGCGAGATACCGTACCCATTCCCGCTTGGGCAACCTGAACCAGGTTCTGTTTTCTGGACTGGGGAAAAGGGGTGCTGCCCGTTTCTTAAGGGCAGCATCAGGGTTTAGGTTGTTTGGGTGGGGAAACGGAAGAAATGGGACCCGTCTATTATTATTAAAAATGTTTTTATTCATGTTTGCAACGTTTAAGTGACATGCCTCCCGTAAGGGATGTTTTGAAAATGCATACTGTTTTTGTTTATTTATATTTTTCAGAAAAATTAAAACCGGTGGCGGACGGGCAGCCCGCGGATGGTCTGCGTTTTACCAAGGGGGAGTGTGACATTCTGGACCCCAGGGGGTCACAGAATAACATATATATATATATATATATATATATACACACACACACACCCACCCCTGGTAGGGAACACCCATCAAACAAAACCCTTGTTGCCTCCTCCAGGGTCTGATGTCCACACCAGGTGGGGCGGAGCCAGGTGGTTGGCCCCACCCACCGAGGAGTTCACAGGACTGGAGGCGGGAAAAGTAGTCAGTTTGGAGTTGAGTTTGGAAAGAGTTGGGTGAAGGAGTGGAGTGGAGAAGTGGAGCTCAGGAGGGTGAAGTGGAGAGACTGTGTGTGTGTGTGTGTGTCTGGGTCGGAGCTCAGGCACAGTCAGCAAGGTCGGCAGACGGTGGTGGCTGTCTTCAGGAGGTAGCGGACATCTGCGGAACCGTAGGACCGGGAGCGGATTGAAGCTAATCACCAAAGCAGGGTACTCAGATCCCGACTAGGCTCGGAAGCCGCCGTAATGGTCAAATTCTCTGATTGCGGTCTGGACCTCAGGGGTTCATTCCCACCCAAGTCCCGTCAGAAGGCAACAGCCCAACCCGTCCGGATAAGAGCCACCGCCAACGGCCAGAGATCCAAGAGCCAGCGCCTGCGGGCAAAACGGGCTCTCCCGACACGTACAAGCTGGGGAGCGGACCACCCGTGGGAATCCATAGGGGTGAAACCCTTACACACAGGTGCAGGGAAAGACAGCCGCCATCAACCCATCTGGGGAAAGGTGAAGAAACTGCAGCCGACTGCGGGCCCCGTCCATCCAGCCGTTTGGTTTACCAGAGACTCTGTCATTGACTACCTGAGTAAGTACACCAGTGCCATCCGGCACAGCGCTGCACTGCTGCCCCGCATCCGTGCTGCATCCCCGCATCGGCACCTAGCCCCTACCCACCAAATACATTCCATCCAAACCCCCAACCGCCCCTACCCTTGGAGGGGCCAACACCTCAGCTGCTCCCCGCCATCGCTCCCAGGAACCCCCGTCACCAGCAGCGGTGGTGCCCACCATCACCACAACCCTGTGGGTGGCGTCACAACCGACATCCCACCACCAAACCTTCCCCCCTTTCACTCGTGGGCGAGGAGGCGCTGCTCGAGCCCCCGGGTCTTGCCCCGTGCTCGAGCCACCGAGGAGCAGAAGCACCGGACCCGAGCACCAGGCGAGCGGCGTTCCCCCCCCAAAAACCCCTCTCCGCCCGCGACATATGCACTGCCACCCCAGAGCCGTATGTGTGCTCTTTGTGCGGCCCTGTCTGTTAGTGACTGCCACCAGTCAGTACGGCTCAGCCACATGCCTGGGAGGAGCTGGATGGGAGACAAGCGGGGGAGGTGAGAGAGGCTGTTGCCGGATTCCCCATATTAATAATATCTTTAATGTATGTGTGTATATGTATGATGTGTCTATGTATGTCAGTGTACTGTATATGACTGTGTATAGATTTATCTGTTTATATGTATTATTTGTGAATTTGTCTTTAAATGTGTATGTGTACGCATCTGTGTATGTGTACGGGGCCCAATGAGACTCTTTTGCCCGGGGCCCACAAAATCCTGGAGCCGGCCCTGACTGCTCAAAATGAGGTGCGCACAGGACCTGCAGACTTCGCCTCTTATATTGAAAGGTATGCGTGTCTTTTAGGCGCGCATACATGTGAACAGTGCAGTGCCCGGACTGAGGCGGAGGAGTTCCTCAGCACCGCACTGACATCTGTCATCACCAGGGATGCAGGGAAGAAGAGGATGCACAGGCACCAGGTAAGAGCTCTTGTGGAGCCGAACATGACATGGAGAATCATTTTAGATGCAGGGGCCGTGGTGGGGGAGGAGCAGTGTTACTTTACAAGTGACATTATCGGGCAGTGGGGGACAGGATGGGGTAATGGGGGGCAGGATCAGGCAATGGGGGACAGGATGGGGCAATTAGCAAGGAGATTTTGAAAGGCGGCATAGTAAAATTAGTATAATGAGGAGCGGAAGGGACTTTATGCAGAGACGTAGTATGTGGGAGATATTATAGATGGGGCAAGTTTTGGGGTGACATTATAGAAAGGGGCACTTCGTGGGGCTATTTTGGAGGGTGGATATTTTGTGCAGGAAGCAATAAACACCTTCTGATTTCCCCTTGTTTCCCCCAGCTAAAATAAAAGACCATGTATACACCTCTGGTGCTGGTACCATTTCAGCGCTGTCGGTAATCACAATTCGTAGCTCACATTACATTGTGACATCACAGGAGCCCCACGTCCAATCTTTACCAGCTTCTGTCTCCCCACCTTAGGAATGAACTATCATTTGAGAGACCATAGGGCTCAGGATGGGAATCTTTATCAAATAAAGGTGGCAAGGATGGGGACATTATTAAATTAAAAGGGGGCCAGGATGGGAGATATTATTACAATATGGGACCAGAACGAGGAACATACATTATTGGTTTATGGTGGACATAACTGTAGGGGCAAATTAGAGGACATTATTACTGCTGTAATATAATTTAATTTTAAGGATACTGTCTTCCATGGGGGGAACAAAAGTCTGACGTAATGTAGAAATTGGGGGGGAAAGTGAGGAATGTGCTCTGGGAATGATCAGCTATAGATGACTGTGTTATTTTTCTGTATAGTCGCGGCAGGAAGACGTGATGGCGGTCAGGGCCAGATGGAAGAGGAAAAGCGAAGATGAATAACTTCAACTAGAGACGTCACTGGTGAGTCAGTGTATTACATGTACACTCACACTATATACAGAGCTCCTGTGAATAATGTCACTAATGTCACTGGGGATCACTGTATTACCTGTACACTGTATACAGAGCTCCTGTGTATAATGGCACTGATGGTAATATTAGTGTTTAGTATTATGGTTTTTATTCATGATCATTATTGTATTATCCGGGCACTGTGTGGTGGTAATATGTAGTCTGGTCATAGTGTTGAGGTATTTATCCCTTGTAGAGATGAGCGAACCGGTCCCGGTTCGGCTCGAGGTCGGTTCGCCGAACGGAGGTCCCGTTCGAGTTCGGCTCGTCGAACGTTCGACGAACCGAACTCGAGCCAATAGGAAACAATGGCAGGCAATCACAAACACAGAAAAACACCTAGAAAACACCCTCAAAGGTGTCCAAAAGGTCACAAACAACTCACAACACATGGGAAAGTGACAAGGACATATACTCATGTGAAAACAAAAGAGCAGGACAAGGAAAAAGAGGAGGAGACACAGATATATGAGTATATGCAAGGAAACATCGATTCCATTATTGTGCAACTTGAGCCCTGCTCATTTTAGGCTTCCAATCTTGATAAATTGCCTGAGCTCGCAACGTACGCCTTGGGGATCTTGTCGTGTCCTGCAGCCAGCGTTCTCTCGGAACCTGTCTTCAGTGCTGCTGGGGGTCTGCTGGCAGATAAGCACACATGTCTGTCCACTGACAATGTGGACATGGCTCTCAGAGGACTTTTCTTCCCCTGGGTCAGCCAGGGGACGGGAAAGGCACGCGTATTTTTGAGAGTGCTTCATGCAAAGCATCTTTTTCTTTTTCAAAAGGGGGCTCAATCGATGCCAGTCAAGTGGGGTGTGTGTGGCCCAGTTAGTGGCAACGAGGGAGACTGTGGTTGGAGTCCCCTCGCTGTGTTTCTAAAAGAACCAAAATGAACAAATCATGGCTCTCAGATGACTTTTCTTCCCCTGGGTCAGCCAGGGGACGGGAAAGGCACGCGTATTTTTGAGAGTGCTTCATGCAAAGCATCTTTTTCTTTTTCAAAAGGGGGCTCAACCGATGCCAGTCAAGTGGGGTGTGTGTGGCCCAGTTAGTGGCAACGAGGGAGACTGTGGTTGGAGTCCCCTCGCTGTGTCTCTAAAAGAACCAAGATGAACAAGTCATGGCTCTCAGAGGACTTTTCTTCCCCTGGGTCAGCCAGGGGACGGGAAAGGCACGCGTATTTTTGAGAGTGCTTCATGCAAAGCATCTTTTTCTTTTTCAAAAGGGGGCTCAACCGATGCCAGTCAAGTGGGGTGTGTGTGGCCCAGTTAGTGGCAACGAGGGAGACTGTGGTTGGAGTCCCCTCGCTGTGTTTCTAAAAGAACCAAGATGAACAAGTCATGGCTCTGAGGACTTTTCTTCCCCTGGGTCAGCCAGGGGACGGGAAAGGCACGCGTATTTTTGAGAGTGCTTCATGCAAAGCATCTTTTTCTTTTTCAAAAGGGGGCTCAACCGATGTCAGTCAAGTGGGGTGTGTGTGGCCCAGTTAGTGGAAACGAGGGAGACTGTGGTTGGAGTCCCCTTGCTGTGTTTTACATGCTTTTAGAAAGGCATGACATGGCTTGGAGGTTGACTTTCATCATCTGCAAACTGTTGGCTACCAAAATGCTGCCTTTCCAACAACTGTGGTTATAGACCATGAGGAACATACTGATGAAGATGAGACGCAGATACCCGATTGGGATGACAACTTAAATATTCGGTCAGGGCAAGAAGAGGCTCGGTCTGAGGGGGAGGGGAGTGCAAACACAACAATTGATGATGAAGTTCTAGATCCCACCTACTGTCAACCCACAGTCAGACACTCGAGGAGGTCAACAGAGGCGGTGGAGGAGGATGCAACCGACGTCGAAGTAACCTTGCGCCTTCCTGGACACAGTCGGAGCACTGGTAGCACGTCTACAACTGCATCCTCAGCCACCACTCTGCCTCTGAGCATTATTCGGGGTGGATCAACAGGTCCCATGGCCTTTAAGCCTTGCCTAGCCTGGTCCTTTTTTGACATAAAAAAAGATCGACCAAATTATGTGATCTGTAACATTTGGCATGGTTATCTTACTAGAGGTCAAAACCTCAGCAGTTTGACAACTTCTTCCATGAATCGTCACATGAATAAATATCATATGGCCTGGTGGGAAGCTCACCGTGCTGCAATGCGGCCTAGCGGAGCCAACCATCCACCGCCTGCCCCTTCCAGTGCATCCGCGCGCTCGTCATCTTCTAGGACTGTGGGGACAGCTGTCACACCTGTTTTTCCACCCACAACTTCCACCACTGTAACCGCAACAGGCAGTTTGCTTGGTAGGTCATCAGTTGGTTTGGAAGGGGAAACAAGTGATTGTGTACAGCTCTCTCAGACATCGATAGCACCAACGTTGGATGAAGGCAACATCATGTCTCCGCCTGCACTTTCCTCACAAACCTGCATTTTTCCAGGGACACCCTACTCAACACCGTCTACACACAGCAGCCAGATCTCTGTCCCTCAGATGTGGTCAAATAAAAGGCCACTTACTGCAACCCATGACAAAGCTAAGTGGTTGACTCTATCCCTCTGTAAGCTGTTGGCTACCGAAATGCTGCCTTTACGCCTAGTGGACACACAGGATTTTACAGACCTTATGTCTGTCGCTGTGCCCCAGTACCAGATGCCCAATCACCACTGCTTCTCCAAGAAAAGCATGCCCGCGCTACACCAGCATGTCGCACACAACATCACCACTTCCTTGAGAAAATCTGTGTGCGACAGGGTGCATTTCAACACAGATACTTGGACCAGTAAGCATAGACAGGGTCATTACATGTCACTGACTGGGCACTGGCAAACTATGGTGAGAGATGGAGAAGGGTCTGCTGTACAAGTCTTGCCGTCCCCACGAGTTGTTTCAATCCTTGTTCTGTATGTAGAAGTTAATACACTGCTTCTGCCTCTTCAACCTCGTGTGGGTCCTCCACCTTGGCGCAAACCCTGTGTGGTCAGGCCACCCTTCCTTGCAACTGCGCACAAGGACTACCACACACCTCCTTACTATGCTGGCAGCAGAGCTCAATGCCATCAGGCGGTCAAAGTTTTACTTTGAAATGTATGGGAAATGTGAGTCACACCGCTATTCCAGAGAATAGTAGTCAGGCAGGGTCAAAACATTAATTGAGGAACAGGAACACAATGGGACGGCCAGGACTTAATCAGAAAACAAGCAGAGGTGAAATGCGGATCGGCCAACAAGGTACATAAACAGCAAGCAGGAAAAGTAGTCAGGTAACAAGCACACAAAATCATAAAACTGAACTGGGGGTAAAATTAACCAGAGGTTCATAGCTATGTCTGGCAGTGGTCTGCAGACAGGATGGGCATAAAAAAGGGTGTGGTGTCTTCCCATTGGTTGTAGCTGAATGATGGTATTTCATCTGTGAGATACCCACTAGCTACATTCAGCCAGAGATTCTGCATCTGTCAAGGTAATGCAGCCCAGTGGGTGAGCATAACCTGCGTCCACCTGCGCCGCTGGCATCGACTACTCTCCCATCATCAGCACTATTCATGAAAGGAACACGTTGTCACCTGGCGACCGGAGTACAAATTGACGGAGCGGACTCCGTTGGTGACTTAACAGCCGTGTGCGGCAATGATGCAAACCTGGCCGCGGGCCATCCTCAGGGCAATGTGACACACGTGCCTTGTATGGCTCACGTGTTGAACCGAATTCTCCAGCAATTTTTAAAACACCATCACGGCCTACATGGCCTTGTGCAGCGTGCACACTCGCTATGTGCTCACTTCCATCGTGCGCACACAGCAGCTCAACAACTTTCATCACTCCGGAAGTCTTAGGGTCTGGCAGTTAAACGCCGGAAATGCGATGTTCCGACACGCAGGAATTGGAATCTGCACATGTTGCAGCGTGTGTGGCAGCACCGCAGAGCCCTGCTGAAATACGGTATGACATATATCCTGGGATAACTTGATCAAGAGGTGGTGCAGATCACGCTGCTGGAGTGGTGTCAGATCAAGGACCTATGCACCCTGCTACACAGTTCACAAATGTCGACGAAGATGTTTAGCACTGGCAATGTCATTCTCAGCGAGACAATTCTGGTCATCTACATGATGGAGCACACTGTAATTATTATTCGGAGTCAGGTGTTGGGACAAGAGGAAGGGGAGGAAGTACAGGAGGAGTCATATGCGGAAGGGATAACAAGATCTACGAGGTCCAGATGGTCAGCGGCACCTATGCGGCAGTCATGGTGAGGTAGAGGGATTAACAAGGGCGCATAGTATCAGCAAAAAGTGTTGATGAAAGTGCAGGAGCCCATGAAGAAATGGAGGACGAACTGGCGATGGGCATGGAAGACTCAGCAGATGAGTGAGAGCTTGCTCACATTTCGGTTGTGCGAGGTTGTGGGGAGAGGGCAGAGGAAGGAGGCACGATTCTCACCTCTCTGCCACCAACACACCAAGGACTTGGTCCTCCTGGATGCACAAGACACATGAGCACCTTCTTGCTGCACTACCTACATGACCCTCGGATTGTATGAATTTGAAGTAATCCTGAATACTGGGTTGCCACACTGTTAGATCCCCGGTACAAGACAAAATTTGGCGAACTAATTCCTGCCATAGAAATGTACGCACGTATACAGGAGTATCTGCAGAATGTGGTACGCAATCTTAGATCTACTTTTCCACTAAACACCAGTGCTGCACAGAGTGAATCACAACGCTTTGTCATGGATAGGAGGAAATGGTCTTTTACTTGTCCACATCGGAGGGACCGAGGGATGGCTGCTGTGCTGAGATGGCGTTGAGTACGGTGTCCCTGCACAGTTGCACTTTTGGTCATATCCCAAAATGAGTTGAAAAAGGACAGATGCTGTTGGAAAGGGGAACAGGTGTGTTGGAAAGGGGAAAAAAGTTTTGGTCCGTGGATTTGGTGGTTAAGCAACTGTAACATTTGCTGAAGAAACACCATCTGTTACAGTGGGACTGGCAGATTTGGATAAAGTGGTATATAATCTGTGACCGCTATATAACGAAAATTAATAAGAAAAGAAAGAGAAAGGTATATATCCCCATCAGCAGTCAGTGTCCACCGTGCTCCCAGTTGGAAAAGGAGAGGTTGGCAACTGGAAGGTTTGGTGGAGGATACAGAGCTGTGTGGCTATGAAACTAATAGTAGCCTGAACCGAGTTAGACGCCATTCGGATCTGGAGACTGTGAGCCCTGTTAGCGTCACAGGGTCCACATGCCCACCCAGCCCAGGAACTCACTGTTAACAACACAGGGGCCATTGAGTACGCTGACCGTGTGCGTAGGGGCCACA
Source organism: Anomaloglossus baeobatrachus (assembly GCF_048569485.1). Lineage (NCBI taxonomy): Eukaryota > Metazoa > Chordata > Amphibia > Anura > Aromobatidae > Anomaloglossus > Anomaloglossus baeobatrachus. The sequence continues at coordinate 161,741,298 of NC_134354.1, read as the reverse complement.
CCTGTGGACAGCAGGCGCATCAGCAGCAGCAGGCCTGTTAATGCCACTGGGCTGCACAAGCAGGACTGGTAGGACAGGAGCTGGTCTTAACCGTTCTGCGTTACCAACTGTGGTGGTGGCCTGCATCCACCACCCTATCCCTGCCTACCTCTGGCCTAAAGCCGCAATGGGTTCAACACATGGAGGTGTGCTCTTTCGGAGCATAATAGAAGACTGCGCACCTCCTTGTTGGCTCCAGCCCCTTTTATAACCTGGGTCCGCCCCAAACCAGGGTGAACCACAATGCACCTCCTGGAGACAAAAGTAGAGTGACACGTCATGAGTGGCATAACTAGCGTCCTATTTGGAAACGCAACTTCAATGATGACCTCATGGCTGCCATGACCCAAACACCTCACCAGTCATCGTCTGACCATCAATAATGCGGTGACAAGTCATAGGTGTGGGCCTCTGCAAGCCATTTGGGAGGACACCTGATGCCCTGTGGTCTATATGGGACCCCCACATCAGGGCCAGGGCCAAAGAGTTCATTACCGGACCTAGTCTCAGATGCAGGAAGTGCCTGAGCATGCTCAGTAGCATGAAATACAGTCTCTGAAAAAAGACTATCAGCTTTAGCATGGTGTCTAGGCACAAAACAGGACTTAGACCTGGCACGGAATGCAAGCACCTGTGCAAAGAGGCTTTTCACACTTAGTGTGGGAGCATGCGCTGTATCCCGAAAAGAAGACTTAGCGTCAGGAATAACACAGTCAGGCTGAGCATACTCACTACGCGAAACACTGTAATTATGCTGCAGCTGGGGTACATCGGCACACGCATGCGCACTAGCTGCCTCTCTACACTTAGACGTGGAGGGGAAATTGCTCTTGGAGATGCTGTCTATGAACAGAAGGAAAAGCTAAAGGAAGCCTGACTTTCTATCCCTCCGAATTATGAAATGCAGCAATGAATTCCATGAGTTTGCTATAACATTAGCGTAGCAAAATGTGCATGAGGGTGTCATGTAGAGGTGCTATAAATAGCTTGGCACCAGTGGGGCACTAATGGAATACAACAGCCAGTTCTATGATGCCACTAAATGGCAGTATTTTGTGCTATCATTATAGCTTATTAAAAACAGAGCAGGAGGTTGTCATGCAGAGGTGCTGCACATAGATTTGCAGTAGTGTGAATAGACAAAAGTACAATAGCCACGTTTAGGATGCCACTAGGTACACTGAGTGTTTGCTAGTATAATGGCTGAGTTTAAAAAAGTTTGAGTGTGCAATGCAGGCAGATGTGCTGCAAATATGTTTACAATAGTGTGAATAGACAAAAGTACAATAGCCACGTTTAGGATGCCACTAGGTACACTGAGTGTTTGCTAGTATAATGGCTGACTTTAAAAAAGTTTGAGTGTGCAATGCAGGCAGACGTGCTCTGCAAATGTCTTTGCACTAGTGGGACTATAGCAAAGTCCAATAGCCACGTTTAGGATGCCACTAGGTACACTGAATGTTTGCTAGTATAATGGCTTAGTTATAATGAGTTGGAGTGTGCAGAGGACAAGAGGGTACAGTGGCAGGATTGTGGTGCTCTGGGTAGAGGAATGGAAGCCTGCCTTTCTATTCCCTCCTAATGGTGAAATGCAGGGAGGAAATCCCTGACCTGGGCTACACAGACGCTGTTGCTGTTTGCAGGACCTGTCACTTATGGCTCTCTGACCCTGCCGGTTTGAGCCCTTAAAAGGACTGCTATAAAGTGCTCTCCCTAAGCTGTCTAACGCTGTGTATGCAGCGCATACAGCTGTATCGGCGATAGGACTCAGGAGGAGGACGGAGCTGCGACAGTGATGTCTGACACCAAAGACGCAGAAGGCAGATAATGGCGTCCTGGAAGAAAATGTCCGTTTTTATAATGCAGGGACATGTGACATGGACATCCTATCACACATGCCGTTGCTTCTCTGGCTCAAAGTCCACTTAGCTGTGTGTGTGTCTGGGATTGGCTGACATGCTGGCCCGCCCCACAAGACGCGCGCGCTTAGGGAAGGAAGACAAGAAAAAAAAAAAAAAAATGGCGATCACCATTATAGAAACAGCAGTGATCTGAAGGCGCTGTTCACGCACACTATACACTGAAATGTCATAATAGTGTGATTCACAGAGTGACTTACACTATTACAGCAGAAACCAAGCTAGGATTTAGCTGTTTTTTTGCTGCTAGAACCGTTCTCGAACGTTTCTAGAACTATCGAGCTTTTGCAAAAAGCTCGAGTTCTAGTTCGATCTAGAACAGGCCCCAAAATCACTCGAGCCTAGAACTGGAGAACCACGAACCACGAACCGCGCTCAACTCTAATCCCTTGTATGTGGTAATATTCGGTCATTATGTGCTCTGATTATGGTGTGGCGGTATTTCTCTCCTGTATGTGGCTGTAGTCGGTTACTATGTGGTGGTAAAATGTCATTGGTCACGGTGTGGTGGTATTTATCCCTTGCATGTGGTATTACTAGTCTTGGTATAGTGGACTGTGTTGTGTCTGGGGGACTTTTTTTTTTTTTTTTTTTTTTTTCCCCTCTCTCTCTATCAATAAAGGGAAGGTTATTTCCAGTAGAGATTAAATACTTGAATGCTTAACCCCTCCCTGTCATGTGACTATTACACTGTAACAAATATGCTAAATAATGGCCTATTCTAAGGCCATGTGCCCATGTTGAGTATTTGGTCAGTATTTTACCTCCGTATTTTAAGCCAAAACCAGGACTTGTAAAATCAAAGTATAATAGAAACACCTCTGCATTTTTAACCCACTCCTAGTTTTGGCTTAGAAATTCTGTTACTAAAGCTGTGTGAATTCCATGAGCAGTAATATAGGTGGCAGCTAGTGATGGGTGGGCAGTAAAATGCTTGGGTAATCAAATGAGCAAATATTACTGCTCAGGTGCTCATCTTGAGTAACGACTATAATAGAAGTCAATTGGAAACTCCCAAGTTTATAATTTTCTTTTGAGGAAACCTTCCTTGGAGGTCTGGGGGGCAGTAAAATTGCTAAAATGGATGGAAAAGGTGCTCAAATGCAATGGAAAGATGCCTGGACACATCTGACTGCCAGGTCACTGCTAGTATCAATGTTGTCAGAGTATTATGCCACTTTTACCGACTGACGAAAAAACCATACAAAACCGAGCATAAAATGGATTTTACAGGTAAAAAAAAAATGTTAGCAAACATTCCTTCCTGTATAAGTGTGTGTGTGTGTGTGTCTCAAACTTTAAAAAAGAGGGCAGGGGAACACCTCTAAAAAAAATTATGTATTAGAACATCATACACACTTTGGAAAAATTAAGAGTGATGGTCGCATCATGACCCTGTTGATGTGGCAGAGGACAAAAAAAAAAAGAAAACAAGGACTATATACCTTTGTTTGGTTGTGAAGTGGTACATGGAAATATACAGAAATAAAAGGAACATTACAATTATCTTTTAAGTTTTGCTGGTGTCATCCGGTGGGGTTGAGAAATATAGGCTAATCCATACTGTGTTAATTTTGATAAGTCAGCATTTTCAGTTAACTGGTGGCTGCGCCTATTGGTTATTATGCCTCCTTAGGCACTGAAAGCTCACTCAGACAAAACATTAGCAGCAGGAGAAGCCAGCACCTCCAAGGCATAGAGGGACAGTTCTTGCAATGTGTCCAGCTTGGATTCATAACTAAACAACAGAGAAATCAAGTAGATTGCTGGTATGGTCAGCTGGGTACTCCCCTTTTTTTGTTTACCATCTTCATGAATTTTTTCCTCTTTGTCAGCATCAAGACTTGGGTGCTGGGAAGGTCTAATGAAACTGTCCCATACATTTGATAGTGTCCCCTGCCTCTGCTGGTCCTGCTGTGTGTCTCCCTCCTCTCTACTCTTTGGCTGTCCAAAGAACTCTGGCATCAGAGCTGTCAATGGGAATGGGAATTTTTTTGATAAGTTCATCAACTATGGCCTGGTATTACACCATGTTAGTTGCCCTCTCCACCACAGGAAAGTGTTCTGTTGTTGTGTCTCTAAGTAATCACACTCAGTGGAGATCTTCAGGCTATTTATTAGGTGGTATTGTCAGCCATTGCATCTCTCTCTATGTACTATGCACTACTGCACTATGTCTGCAGTACCAGCGAGTTCCCTCTTGCTTGTGAACACATACAAGAAGAGAGACCCCTAGAGGCCATACAGCATATACATATTGCTACATCCTTTCTCTTTAAACAAGAAGAACAATCAAACTTAATAAACACAACAGTTAATCTGACGAAGTAAAAGAGAATTACAATATATACAGTTAGATATAATCCTTGAGGTGCGCAGGCTTTCTGATCATTCTGCCCGCCCTAGTAACATAAGAGTCAATGTCCACCTCTGGTAGTTGTTCTGATTCTGGTAATGTGCCTTCTGATATTGCCTGTCTCTGGTTAACAGTCTCACCCTGATGGTCACCAGTCACTGTTGGTACTTGGCTTGGACTTGCTGCCTCGTTATCTTGGGTATCAGAATATTGTTCAAAAGGCCAAGAATCATCTTGTTCTTGTGTTTTCCTCAAATATCTTCTATTTCTCCCTAGGCTTCTTCCGTCTTCTGTTACAATTTCGTAGGACTGAGGTCCTAGTTTCTGGACAACCTTTGCCTTTTGCCAGTGTTTGTCGTATTTGTTGCTTGGCTGCAGCCGTATGTTGTCATAACTCTGGAGATCTGGCAGATCCTTTGCAGATTTATTGTAATAGAAAGCTTGCCTATCTTGATTTTTCTTTAGTTGAGCTTTGATGTTTCCCACCAACTTTGGCTTTAACAGATGACTAGCGGTTGGTATGAGTGTCTTTGTACATCTACTCATGAGCCTCTGTGCCGGACTGCTGTCTATGCCTTGGGTGGGTGTGTTTCTATGATCCAGTATAGACAGATATACATCAGTACCTGCCTGTTTTGCTTTTTTAAGGAGTCTTTTGGCCATTTTTACTGCGGACTCTGCTTTGCCATTACTCTGTGGATATCTTGGAGAAGACTTCTGGTGTTCAAACTCCCATCTCTTGCTGAAAGTTTTAAACTCTTCTGAAGTAAACTGAGCAGCATTGTCAGAGAACACGATATCCGGAATGCCATATCTGGCAAAATGGGCCTTGAGTTTTTTAATCACTGTTCTCGCCCTTGTGTCCTGTAACAAATCAATCTCCCAAAAGTTAGATAAATAGTCCACTGTAATCAGGTATTCTTTGTCATTCCATGTGAACACATCTGTTCCAATTTTTGACCAAGGCCTCTGTGGAATTTCATGAGGCTGTAATGTCTCCTTTTGTTGCTTATCACTGCAGGATGCACATATTTCACATTGTGCTATGTAGTTTTTAATGTAGTCATTCATTCCTGGCCAATAAATAGATTCTCTTGCTCGCCGTAGATATCCTTCCCTGCCTAAGTGCAAAGAGTGCAGTGTTTCCAGTATGTCTCTTCTGAGTGCTTCTGGTATAACAGCTCTGTCTCCTTTAAAGATGATTCCTTGCTGCACTGACAGTTCATCTCTTATGTGGAAGAATGGAGAAACCTTCCTAGGCACATGCTGCTTGTATTTTGGCCAGCCCTGCAAGATGACAGTCTTTAAGATCTGGAGTATTTTATCCTTCTATGTACAAGTCTGTATTTGCTTAAACTTGTCTTTTGACACCACCAGATAGTCACACATATTGATGGTTTCAATTTCATTCTCCTCATCATTTGTGACAGGTAGGTATGCTCTTAGAGTATTTGCAATCAGTAAGTCTCTTCCTGGACAGTAACAGATGTCAAAATCTTATTTCTGAAGTTGTAACAACATGCGCTGTAGTCTCTTTGGGGCATTTAGTAGTGGTTTCTTTGTAATGCTCTCCAATGGCTTATGATCAGATTGCACTGTTACTCGTCGACCATAGGTGTACTGGTGAAACCTCTCCATCCCAAATACCACAGCCAGTAACTCCTTCTCAATCTGAGCATATCCCTGCTCTGTTGTTGTTAGGGCTCTGCTTGCAAACGTGATTGGCTGTTTGTTCTGCCATAGTGTAGCTCCAAGGCCTTTTTCTGAAGCATCACATTGTACCACAACTTCTCGATCTGGGTCGAAATACTTCAGGGTTGCTGCATCTGCAATAGCCTTCTTTACTGACCGGAAAGCAGTTTCCTGGTTTTCTGTCAATTCCCAGAGCACATCTTTGTGGGTTAGCTGTCTGTGGCTCACACATATCTGACAGATGCTTGCAAAACTTGGAGAGATAATTTACCATGCCCAGAAATCATTGTACTCCACACACATCAGTTGGGGTTGGCAAATCTTGAATTGCTCTCACCTTTTCTGGATCCACTTTTACACCATTTGAGGTCAGAAAATGTCCAATATATGCAACTTCATTTTCAGTTTGAATTTGTCCACGTTCAGCTTTATTTGTTTTGCTCTACATCGGTCCAAAAATTGTATCATCTTCTTATCATGATCCTTGATTGCAGATTCCATATCTTCGCCTTCTCCCACTATAAGGATATCATCTGCTATTGTTTTTACTCCAGGAAGTCCTTCCAAAGCCTGCATCAATTTCTGCTGGAACATCTCCGGAGCAGGTTTTAGTCCCATGGGCAGTCTCAGCCATTTATAGCGTCCAAATGGTAAAGAAAATGTTGTCAATAAACTTGATTCTTCAGTCAGTTCCACATGCCAGAATCCATTTTTGACATCACATACAGAAAATATTTTAGCCTTTGATAGATCTGGGAGAACATCGTCCAATGTTGGCATCGGGTAATGATTTCTTTTCAGCGCCTTGAGTGGCTTTGGATTAATGCATATTCTTAACTTGCCTGATGGTTTCTGCACTATGACCAAACTGCTGATCCAATCTGTACTCTTCTGGACTGGTTCTATCATGCCTCTTTTCTGTAAATCTTGTAGCTCTACTTTCAGTGGTTGTATTAAGGCTACAGGCACCCTTCTTGTAGGTAATCTGGTAGGCTGCACGGTTTTATCAATTTCTAGCCTGTATTTACCTTCAAAACACCCATCACCTTCAAATAAATCAGCATACTCCATTTTTATTTTTTTTAAAGTCCAAATTGCGCTCTGCATTTAGTTTGGGATTTGGTATATCCTGGGAAACTTCAACAGACATAATGTTCTGCGACTGTACTTTTATTAAAGGGGTTATCCGATTTATTTTGAGTTTTTTTCATTATTACCTTATTGGGCTACATTGGGGCAGGTAAGTAGATAGAGACCAATTACCTGCCCTGCTGTCAGCCCCTCTCCCCCGGCTCAGAGGGGTCATGTGACTGCTCCTGCTGTGATTTTGCTACTTCCGGTCATTTCATGTCAACATGGGCAGGGCCATGTTGACATGCAAATCTGGAAACAGCATGTCACCGCCCTGCTGGGCTGTACAGTGTGTGGAGTCCCTGCCCCCTTCCCTGCACCCTCCCACACATTCCCCCACACCCCTTACTCTGCCCACAACCTCCTCCTGCACTTCTGTGGGGTTCGTGACCTGGGGGCGGGGCCTGGCGGCGTCTGCCGTCAGTGCCGTGGTGTCAGCGCCAGCACCGCCCCCCTGCTCAGGATCGCACATTCAAATATACCGGCATCACAGATCACAGATGCCGGTATATTTGAAAGCGCTGATGAGAAGGAGCGTTGCGCTTCTCATCACTGCCCCGCTGTCTCTGTGCTCTCTTCAGCACAGCTGTGACGTCACTACTGTGCTGATATGTCCAGAGCACAGACAGCGCGCGAACGTGCAGGAGCGGTGGGGACCGAGGATGAGTGAGCATGTACTCCCTACATGTGTTCCCTATGGGGGTAGGGGGGGTCGGTACAGAGCGCTGTGTGTGCGTGCAGAGCCCGATGTGTGCATGCGGAGTGCAGGTGCCCGATGTGTGCATGCGGAGTGCAGAGCCCGATGTGTGCATGCGGAGTGCAGAGCCCGATGTGGGGCTGTTATTTGCAATGCTGTAGTGATAACAGGTCAGTGCTGGGGCAGAATATATTGACAGGGAATGTGTGTGCAGGGGGCGGGCAGGGGGCGAGGCTGGACACTGAGGCCGGGTGGTGCCAGCTCTGACTGGGAGGTTTGGCACAGGAAGTGGTCAGTTTGCTTGTGCTGAATGTAAACAGAGAGCTGCAGAGAATAAAGGGATAATTCAAGAGGAACAAAAGTTAGAAAACAAAAAATAACAATGTAGGGGTGTTTTATATGACAATACAGCACAGATTAGCTTAAACTCAAAAATTTTTGTTATGTCGGACAACCCCTTTAAGTCCATTGCCTGCACTGCTTTTACTCCCAGTATTGGTACATGGTTCCCACCATGCAGCACGGTAAATTCAGCTCTGTAACTTTTCCTGTTACATGGGTTCCGTATTTTGAGCTTACATGTCCCCATAGGTTTCAGAACACTTTTGTTGTACATCACCAGTACCTTGTCCGTTGGCTCAATGGAAACCTGCTTGTTCAGCAGAGCACTTGGAATTACATTACAGCTTGCTCCACAATCCAGCTGAAATCTAATGGGCTTCTCATCCAACAGGAAGGTTGCATAGAGCTGCTTGGCATCCTTGACTACTGGCTGCCTGATTACATTGACATTCTCGGTTGCAGCTGTAGCCATGTAATGTCCTCTGCACTGTCAGTGTCTGGTGTCACAGTGTGGACCTGTCCATGCTGTTTGCTTATTCCCAGCCTGCAGACAGCTGAAAAATGATTCTTCTTGCCACATAACCTGCAGGTTTCGCCATATGCTGCACACTTGGTCTTGTCTCTCTCATGTCTCTTACCACAATATTTGCATTGGATCATGCTTTATAGGGAAGCTTGGTCTTGTCTTTCCTCTCATAGATACTGCATGTACCTCATCATCACCATTATTATCACTGGTGCCTGCCATCATCTTCAGGCTGCGCTTTGTCAGCTCTGCAGCCCTGCAGATTTGCATGCATCTCTCTAAGGTCAGCTCTTCGTCTCTGAGTAACCTTTCTCTGAGGCGAGTGTCTGTGATGCCACATACAATTCTGTCTCTTATGAGGCTATCTCTGATTTCCCCAAAGCCACATATTGCAGCCAATGTCCTCAGCTCTGTCACATATCTGTCTACATTTTCACCATCCGCCTGCTGTCTTGTGAAAAACTTGTATCTCTCCACAGTCTCATTTCTCTTGGGGTCACAGTGCTTATCAAATGCCTCCACAATCTCTGCTAGGACGAGGTGGTCTGTGTCTGGCAGTAAGGTCTGGGCTAGTTCTCTGCCTTTTTCCCCAATTAAGTAATAAAAGAGCTTTACTTTACGTTTGTCATCACTGGGGGCCACTGTCAGATCCACATACAGAGTAAACTCCTCTTTCCAGTGTCTCCATGTCTGGGATAGATTACATGATGAGACATCCAGTTTCTGAGGGGGCTTCAGACCAGTCTCCATCTTGTATAATGACAGGAAATCTGTACTCACAGTTGCAATGATGTTCTGTACAGTCCCAATCTCACACACAAGCTCTGAAGATTTGTAGGTGTGTCACATGAAGGTTCTGTGCCCAGCTGCCACCATGTTCTGTTGTTGTGTCTCTCAGTAATCGCACTCAGTGGAGATCTTCAGGCTATTTATTAGGTGGTATTGTCAGCCATTGCATCTCTCTCTGCTGCCTGCACTCTGTCTGCAGTACCAGCGAGTTCCCCCTTGCTTGTGAACACATACAAGAAGAGAGACCCTTAGAGGCCCCTAGAGGCCATACTGCATATACCTATTGCTACAGAAGAAGAGATGCAAAGTTCTCCTTGTTGCATGGGTTAAGAAAAGTTCACAACCAGTCTTTCACGGGAAAGGCAGTGGGACATGAGAGTTTGGCATATATGGCAGAGTTTAATAGAAAAGACTTCCCGGTCTCCACACTAAGGATGACTCTCTATCTTGTCATCCTCCTTCTCTTCAGGCTATTCATGCAGGAAAGGTTTGTTAGACCTTTCAATAACTCTGTAGTGGTGTACTGCTTGTCACCTACTGTAAATATATCAGTTTCAGCAGAGTATGTGGCCACTTCACCAAGGCAGTGTTTCCAGCTTGCTACTGGTGTATAGGCGATAATTTAGAGATGGAGGTAGTGCAGGAACTAGTGTAGGAGATGAAGGAAACCATGATGGAAATAGAGCCCACAATTCTAGGTATAGTTAGCATGTGTGCTGTCCAAGGGTCTGACTTGGTTCCGGACTCCACAAAGTCTACCCAGTGTGCCATCAGGGAAATGTAGCATCCCTGGCCACAAGTACTTGTCCATGTGTTAGTAGTTAAGTGGACCTTCCCAGTAAATGTATTGGTAATAGCATGGGTGAGGTTATGGGACCTGTGGCTTTGTAAGCAAGGGTGGCATACTGGGAGAAATGATGGCTGCAGGGGACCGAGTCCAAAGGGACTGCCACCACCATCAGGTAGTAGAAGGCCTCAGTTTCCAAATTTCTAAACTGCAAGATTTCCAGGGCAAGCAGCCTGGATATGTGGCCATTTAGTGTTTAGGCCTTTTGGCTGGGTATTTCTACTTGCATTCCAAGGCTTGGGGTACAGAGAGAGAGAGAGCTGAAAGCTGAGACAAGGAAGTGGACATGGTGGCTGTGAATATGCAAAAAAAAAGGTGCAGGGCAGGAGGCCTCAAAGCCTGCATCCTGGATAGGGATTGCCCAGTACAGAGGAAGAGTCAGTGGTGTCGCACATAAACACAGATTGTGGACCCAGTTGTTCAGCCCACTTATTCGGGTGCTTGGATGACATCCGTGAGCATGCTGGTAGTGGTCTGGCCCCTGCTGAGCTTCGTAAGGCACAGGTTGCAAATGACCATTTTCTTGTTTTCTGCACTTTTTCCGTTAAAAAAAACACCAGAGTGGGAAATGCCTAACCCTTGGTCTGGATCTGAACGTATCTGGTGCTTTGGGAACAGTTGGACACTTTCTCCCTCTGACCACCTCACTCCCTTTTCCTGCCTGTTGTGGCACTGGGGATTCCTCCACCTCTGCATTGTTGTGCTTACTCTGCATGCTAACTTTCCACGCTGGGTCAGTGACTTCATCATCCACCACCCCCTCGTTTTCCACTTCCTCACTCTGGTCCTTCTCCTGACTAGTTGACTAAACATGACTTGTTTGCAACTGTGTCTCATCATCAATCACCTCTTGAGACAGTAATTGCCATTCCTCAATCACCGGATTTTTCTTACCATGGCTACTCAAATTTTGGGTATCACCACACAATCTCCTCATGTCCCTCTTGAAACGTGATTGGTGAGAGGCCAGAAGAACTCATGAATGGAAAGGTAAAAAGCTCCTCAGAGGTGCTTTAGTGTGGGGTCACTTGTTTTCTGGGCCTCACCATGGGAGGATGGAGGATCAGGGTAAAGATTGGCTAGTGAGACTCAATGGAGTAAAAGACAGTGTGGTGATGGGAAATGGACAGGAAGCTTTATGTGCCATCCAGCCCACAACCTGCTTGCACTGTTTTGGATTCAAAAGTGGCATCCCATGCCCCCTGCAAAGAAAGGACAGGAAGCTAGGTTTAGATGATGCATGCGTTTGGTGTGCTTCCGCAGCAGGTACTAGTTTACTATTTTGCTATAATAGTTTTAAATAAAATATGTCCTACTGCTGTCTTAACTTGTTATATATAATTATAATATATATATTTTTTTTTTTCTTATGTATGACATGAGGAATGATTCTGGAAACATGAATGATAATCACGTTATCTTGACTTGGTAGACACATGACCTTAGAAAGAAAAGTAAACATGAAGAAATGTCCCATACAAATGTTTCCTGTTCTACAGAATCATCCTGGATGTCTTCTCTTAGTGGGTTCCGTGTGTAGCGCCCCGGAGAACATCAGGGCACTACAAGAAACTGCATCCTCTCTGGGATACAGGGCCTATCCCCTGGGAACTGGAGTAACCGTTCCATTGACCAACAAAACACAAATCAAATCCTAGTGAACTCTCCACACCGGGCATAGAAGGGTTAACAGAGTTTAGCCGGCTTGGTGGGAGGAGTTAGTCTGTAGTCAGTTGGAGAGCGCACGTTTAAGTGTGCGAATGGGCCTGCACTGGGTCTGTGTAACGAGGACCCCGGGGGCACAGGAGAGAGGTCACCAGGGTGGGTACCAGAGATACCAGAAAGGAGAAAGTGTTTTAGGATCAGCTCACCTCAGGACTTGCTGTGGCCGATATCACAGATCAGTGCATGGACAGTCAACGGGCTGGTTCCCGAGAGTTGCAAGGCAGAAAAGGATTTACTTCCAGCATGCTATGACTAAGAGCCCTGTTTTGGCTTGAAATGCGTAAGACGTAATGATTTTAATAATTTGTACTTTTATACACCAATAAAATTAATAATGATTTTAGCAAGTGATTGAATATCCTGGAATTGGAATGATACATCTTCAGGTGCTGGAAGTAAATCCTTTTCTGCCTTGCAACTACCGGAGATACCGCTGGGACCGGAGCATGAATGGGGCACAGGGCCCTAGGTCAAATGTCAAGTTTCAAACTGTTTGATAAATACCTGCATGGTGTGGAAACCTTCACTGACTTCACCGAACCAAATAATCTGGGGGCATCAGCAGTAAACTAGGATCGGGGTTCTGACACTTACTTCCCCACATGGTTCGCACTGCCCGCCGTACGGAGGAGACTGTACCCCAAACGGGACAGTCGAGGCCCCCAAACACTTCAAGCTACAGGGACTCAACTAACAAGAGCGTGTCGGGGACACGGCAATCTGGGCCACTACATTGGCACTGATACTCCTGGGACCGGAACCAGCATACCGAGGGTCCATGTGAGTAGAGACTGTTAAAGTCAACCTGGTGTGGTCTCTGTCATTTCTGCACTCTCACATCTCCCAGACACTGCCCTACCTGAGGAGGGCCCAACACCAAAGCTGCCATTGACCATCAGCTCTGGGAGTAACCACGTTTAGCAGCGGCGGTTCCCATCCTTAACCGCAACTTGCAGGTGGCGTCACATGACAAAAACTTTCATCCCTTGTAAAAACCCCCATTAACAAAAGGGGCCCAGGGCACGGAAACGGGCAATGGCCACCAGAAGTGACATTCCCACATACAGATTCTGCCCGGGACAGAGTACCCCATTCCCTGGGCAGTACACGTGTCTCGGATTCTCTTTGTTTCCGTGAATGTTGTTTCTTTGGTCTGCTTATTCAAGTCCCTAGTAATTGTTCATGCTGTAACATGTTCTCTGTGTAGATAACAATTGAAATAAGATAAAGTAACAGGAAAGTGGTTCCCATCAAATAGAAGCTGTCTTTGGGAAACTTTTCTTTTTCTGGAAGGATTGATGTCCTCTTTCCTTCATCAAGGACTTGGTATTCCATATTCTAGCTTTTATTGGAATCCATTTCATTCTGGAAAGAAATGCAGTATCATTATTTTGCTACATACAATTTGCAATGATTCACATGTACACACACTTTTTGATGTCTACGAGTATTTTTAACTGCCTTCGCTGCTCATTGCACTAGAATCATAACGTGTCCCATAGCTTCAAAGTTTGCAAAGGGACCTTCTCACTTACAGTTAGGTCCAGAAATATTTGGACAGTGACACAATTTTCGCGAGTTGGGCTCTGCATGCCACCACATTGGATTTGAAATGAAACCTCTACAACAGAATTCAAGTGCAGATTGTAACGTTTAATTTGAAGGTTTGAATAAAAATATCTGATAGAAATTGTAGGAATTGTACACATTTCTTTACAAACACTCCACATTTTAGTAGGTCAAAAGTAATTGGACAAATATACCAAACCCAAACAAAATATTTTTATTTTCAATATTTTGTTGCGAATCCTTTGGAGGCAATCACTGCCTTAAGTCTGGAACCCATGGACATCACCAAACGCTGGGTTTCCTCCTTCTTAATGCTTTGCCAGGCCTTTACAGCCGCAGCCTTCAGGTCTTTCTTGTTTGTGGGTCTTTCCGTCTTAAGTCTGGATTTGAGCAAGTGAAATGCATGCTCAATTGGGTTAAGATCTGGTGATTGACTTGGCCATTGCAGAATGCTCCACTTTTTTGCACTCATGAACTCCTGGGTAGCTTTGGCTGTATGCTTGGGGTCATTGTCCATCTGTACTATGAAGCGCCGTCCGATCAACTTTGCGGCATTTGGCTGAATCTGGGCTGAAAGTATATCCCGGTACACTTCAGAATTCATCCGGCTACTCTTGTCTGCTGTTATGTCATCAATAAACACAAGTGACCCAGTGCCATTGAAAGCCATGCATGCCCATGCCATCACGTTGCCTCCACCATGTTTTACAGAGGATGTGGTGTGCCTTGGATCATGTGCCGTTCCCTTTCTTCTCCAAACTTTTTTTTCTTCCCATCATTCTGGTGCAGGTTGATCTATGTCTCATCTGTCCATAGAATACTTTTCCAGAACTGAGCTGGCTTCATGAGGTGTTTTTCAGTAAATTTAACTCTGGCCTGTCTATTTTTGGAATTGATGAATGGTTTGCATCTAGATGTGAACCCTTTGTATTTACTTTCATGGAGTCTTCTCTTTACTGTTGACTTAGAGACAGATACACCTACTTCACTGAGAGTGTTCTGGACTTCAGTTGATGTTGTGAACGGGTTCTTCTTCACCAAAGAAAGTATGCGGCGATCATCCACCACTGTTGTCATCCGTTGACGCCCAGGCCTTTTTGAGTTCCCAAGCTCACCAGTCAATTCCTTTTTTCTCAAAATGTATCCGACTGTTGATTTTGCTACTCCAAGCATGTCTGCGATCTCTCTGATGGATTTTTTCTTTTTGTTCAGCCTCAGGATGTTCTGCTTCACCTCAATTGAGAGTTCCTTAGACCGCATGTTGTCTGGTCACAGCAACAGCTTCCAAATGCAAAACCACACACCTGTAATCAACCCCAGACCTTTTAACTCCTTCATTGATTACAGGTTAACGAGGGAGACGCCTTCAGAGTTAATTGCAGCCCTTAGAGTCCCTTGTCCAATTACTTTTGGTCCATTGAAAAAGAGGAGGCTATGCATTACAGAGCTATGATTCCTAAACCCTTTCTCCGATTTGGATGTGAAAACTCTCATATTGCAGCTGGGAGTGTGCACTTTCAGCCCATATTATATATATATATATATATATATATATATATATATATATATATATATATATATATATATATATATATATATATATATATAATTGTATTTCTGAACATGTTTTTGTAAACAGCTAAAATAACAAAACTTGTGTCACTGTCCAAATATTTCTGGACCTAACTGTACATTCCCAAGGTCCACTCTTTCTGAAAATTTTGATCACTAGAGCCCTTTACTTGAATTTGGATTCATCTGGTGGCTCAATTTTCTGCATTAGTGTTGCCACATATGGCATAATAGTTTTCCTGTAATAATTGTAACCATTTGGACCTTGCAACAGCATCTTTTTGAGGAGTGGATACAAATGGCTTTTGTGGGAAAATCAATGGCATTTTTCTTTCTCATTAATTCGAATGCACTAAATTGGGTTGTAGAGAAAGTTGTTCCCCTTATACTCATTAGTACAAAAGTTATGGCATCATCCGACTTATTACCCTTAACCAAAAGCATCTTTGCAATTCTGGACTTAATTGTTCTATTCATTCTCTCTACAATTCCCGCAGATTGTAGGTGGTAGGGAACATGAAATTGTTGTTGTACACATGGCTTGCATGATTTTACCTGTGACATGAATTCCTCGATAAGATGTAATCAACCTTGGGATTCCCCAAGTTCAAAAGACATGGTTTACTAATACTCTCGCTGTGGACAGAGCATCATCTTTTCAAACAAGTAAAATTTCTACTGTTTTTGAGAAAACATCTACCAAGACCAATGCATACCTGAGACCATTTTTACTTGAAGGTAAAGGACTAATGTAGTTGATTTGTAGTGTACACTATGACTGTCTGCAGGTGCGATTTGTAGTAATAATAATAATGTATTTAACAGTTTCTGTCTTTTTAGGTCTTGGATTGATTTGGGCAAAAATAAGACATGTTTGAATAACACTTTGCACAGACGCTTCCATTCTTTCCCAGTAAAATTTCTCTTTGGCTAATAATTTTTGTTGACCCAAATGACCTAAGCTTTTGTGACGCCCTGACAAAATCAGTTTGTCCCAGGAGACTGCATCCATCTTCCAAATGCAGGACTCTCTCTCCTCCTTGTCCTTCCAACACAATCCCCAAAGGTACATACACCAGCCACAAAAGCCTAGTCACCCTCCCCTCAGGACAATAGGGACACAGCAGTGGGCAGGGCCAGGCAGATGGTGACTCCCACCTAGGGGTTATGAGATGTTAAGGGGAGAGAACACAGAGACAAGACAGTTAGTTAGTCGAGTGGAGACAAAGGAAGTTAAAGGAGTAAAGTGGTAGTCGGGGGTTGTAGCTCCCGGATTACCTAAGCTGACTAGGTGGCAGACGGCAGAGCAGGGCCACAGGCGACGGAGATCCAGTTGCAGGAGACCTTAAGTGGACTGGGGCAGGGTTGTAGCCCGCCGGTGCCGACAGCGGGAATCCGGTCCGGAGGCTGTGCACAGTCTGGGTACCTGGACCCTAGAGTGAGAACAGCTTCAAGCACCTTTCCAATCAACCAGCAGGGGACAAGATTCCAAGTCTTGTCCCACTAGCAGCACAGAGTGAGACGGAAGTTCATTGTGGGGGATAGGGCATCTGCAAGTGCCTGCTAAAATCCCAAGGGTCAGATCTTGCGGTTGACAGCTCCCACAGCAAAGACACCAGGAGTGGACTTTTCCAGTTTCATGCGGACTAGTCAACACACAAGACAACAACACAGAAGTGCAGGAGGAAGGGCCCCTGTCCAACGGTTAGCGGGACTCGAGCACACCACCTCCGCAGGCTACCAGTATCTGGCACTTGGTTTACTACCCGGACTCTGTGTGACTTTATTCAAATAGCGAGTACACAGATATCACCCGGTCCATCCCCGCAGACTGCGCCCCAGCACTCCACTCCACCCACACCTGGGCCCCGGGACAACACCTCCCCTACCCGTGGAGGGCATTCCATCCTGCTGCCCTGCTCCATTGGCTCCGGGCACCCCATACCAAGGCAGTGGCGGTGCCACCAACAATCACTGCAACCCACGGGTGGCGTCACTGACAAACTCTCCCCTGTAAATAACTCCTTTATTCAGTTGTGGGCGACGGGCTGCTGCACGAGCCCAGGTCTGGCTGCCACTCGAGCCACAGCTACAATGCCGGATCCGAGCATCTCGAGAAGCCCCCCTGCCGTGGTCTGTGCCCCCGCCCGCAAAACTTTCATGATTATACCGCGTGAATTCTAACTGTAAATGTTTTGGTACAAAAGGACGCAATTCTCCATTTGAATTGTGACACAAAGCCCTATTTTCACAAACAAAAGAATGTTTTGGATCAACCTGGGTAAAAACAAGAGGTGGATCTTTCCTCTGTTCTCCCACAAAAGAAGGGATTTGTGTGTTTTTATTCTCTGAACTGCTGAAACCTCAAAAGGTTCAGGTTCAAACACTTCTCCTGTCAGGGCAGCTCCTTTTGGCTAGCGCATCTGAAGTTGCATTTCTTACTGATAACTCCTCATCAGATATATATATATATATATATATATATATATATATATATATATATATATATATATATATATATATATATATATATATATATATATATATATATATAAACTAGAAGGCGGCCCGATTCTACGCATCGGGTATTCTAGAATTTACGTATTGTGTAGTTAATGTATGATTTTTGTTATATATATATATATATATATATATATATATATATATATGTGTGAGACTGTGACCGGGGTTATCTATGACGGCCGGTATGTCTCGCCCCGGTTGTGCTCACTCCATGATAGAAAGTAACTCCACTCCAGGGTTAATGCTGTTTCCCTACAGGCTTAAGGAAGGGTTAAAAGGAAACAGGAACGAGGACAGGTGTGCCGGGTGTGAGGGAGTGATCACAACTCTCTGAGTTCTCTGCCGGAGAGGCACATGTGTTCTGTGTGGACTTTTGTTTGGATAATAAACCGTGTGCTGTGAACCTTGGTGCCTGGATCCCATGTCCTCTGCTGCGCAGCCGACCACGCTACCACACATATGGTGGAGAATGCGGGCATGCCAGCCCAGTGAGGTGTAGCTTCCATTTCTGGTGATCCGGTAGCACATGTCCTGGATTCGAGCGGCTATACTACAGCCCAAACCCGGTGACGCCATGGAGGACATACTAAAGCAGCTGGCTCAGGCTAATGCACAGCAACAGCAGGCTAATGCACAGCAACAACAGGCTAATGAACACCTGCTCCAGTCGTTGGAACGTCAGCAGCAATCCTTGCAATTGCAGGAAAAAAGGCACCAAGAACAGATGGTTCTCCTGGCCAAGTCGATCCGTGCCGGACCGGCAGCAACAACCCTGGAACCGGGTGACGACGGCAGCGTCCGGAAAGCGGTGAGACAAGCGTTGCAAAAGATGACCCCGGGGGATGATGTGGAAGCGTTCCTGGTGGTGTTTGAGCGGGTGGCCGAGCGGGAAAAGCTGCCGACCCCCCAGTGGGCTGAGGTATTGTCGCCCTATCTGACGGGGGAGCCCCAAAAAGCGTACCTGGACCTCTGTACCGAGGACGCCTTAGAATATGTGACCCTGAAAGCCGAAATACTTGCTCGGATGGGGGTGAATACCTATGTACGGGCTCAGCGGGTAAATCAGTGGTTCTATGAGGAAGCTAAACCCGTACGCTCCCAGGCCTATGACTTGTTGCATCTCGTAAAGAAGTGGTTGCAGCCTGACACTCTGAGCCCTGCGCAAATGGTGGAAAGGGTAGTAGTTGATCGTTTTGTGCGCACTTTACCCGTCACCATTCAACGGTGGGTAGGACAGGGCGACCCAAGTACCCTGGACCAATTAGTGGGCCTGGTAGAGCGGCATGTGGCTACGCAGGACTTGATACGGGACACTGAGACTTTGCGTACCGCTCGTCGGTCCGGCCCCTCCAAGCCTAGGGCCAAGGACCCACCGCTAACACCGGGGCAGGAGTCTGCTACCGTCCCATCTGAGGCTGCGCCCTCCGTCCCTGAGGTCCGGAAGGCTATATACCCTAAACGACAACTCGTCA
The DNA here is from genome assembly GCF_048569485.1 of Anomaloglossus baeobatrachus. Taxonomy (NCBI): domain Eukaryota; kingdom Metazoa; phylum Chordata; class Amphibia; order Anura; family Aromobatidae; genus Anomaloglossus; species Anomaloglossus baeobatrachus. Next base: position 161,722,099 of record NC_134354.1, on the reverse strand, counting down.
AGGGGGTTTCCTTCCCTATTAGATGTTGGCGGTGCCAGCGGGTGGGACATATGGAAGCCCAGTGTCCACTCACCACGGAGCCCATGGATTGTGGGGTTACCCGGTGGGGTTCAATGTATGCTCACGTGGTGTGTACCGCTGACCTGGTCTCCCTAGAGACTGAGCCCCACTTGTGCCAAATACAGGTGAATGGATGTCCGGTTACAGGCTTGTTGGATTCCGGAAGCTTAGTGACCCTTGTGCGATCAACCTTGAGGGCTAAAGTAAAGGCCACAGGACGTACCGTGGGGGTGGTTTGCATACATGGGGACCGCCGAGACTATCCCACGGGGATTGTCACCATCACAGCACCGTGCGGTCAGGTGCAACATGGGGTGGCACTTATTAACGCTCTTCCCTATGACGTGATCCTAGGAAGGGATCTGCCCTATTTTTGGACTTTATGGAAGGGACCTCCTAAGTCCCCTCAGATATTGGTCAGTCCGGGACCTGAGCCCTACAATCCTGAATCCGGGACGCCTGCCGTAGGGGTCCCCATGATAGGGACAGAATGTGAACCCGATAGGTCGCCCCTAGAGGTATTGGCAGGAGAGGCTGAGACGGTCGAGCCCATCCCGGAGTTGGAGGCGTCCCCGGATACGTTTGGGACAGCCCAACTCCAGGACCTTTCATTAATACGTGCCCGGAGTCGGGTGACAGTAGTTGACGGGGTGGCACAGCTGCCAGGTGCCCAGGTAAGGTACCCCCATTTCGCTCTTAAGCAGGATTTACTCTACCGGGTAGATGAAATACGGGGCGTGGGGGTAGAGCAGTTGGTGGTGCCCCAGCCGTATCGCCGGCGGGTCCTCGACTTGGCTCATAAACACCTGATGAGTGGCCACCTAGGGGTCAAGAAAACGCAGGAGCGAATATTACAAAGGTTCTATTGGCCCGGGGTCTTTGGGGAGGTAAAACGGTTCTGCGAAACCTGCCCGGAGTGTCAGCTTACCGCACCCCTGACCCACTTTCGAAGTCCGTTGGTACCGTTACCCATTATAAAAGTCCCTTTTGAACGGATAGGGATGGATCTGGTGGGGCCCCTCGTAAAGTCCGCTCGAGGGCACCAACACATCCTAGTGATCGTTGACTATGCCACCCGGTATCCAGAGGCGATACTTCTCAGACATACTGCGGCGAAGCTTATAGCTCGGGAGTTGTTTGCTGTGTTCTGCCGGGTGGGGTTGCCCAAGGAGATCCTTACGGATCAGGGGACCCCGTTCATGTCTAAAGTAACCAAAGAGCTATGCCGGCTACTCCAGATCAAGCAGTTGCGTACGTCTGTGTATCATCCTCAGACGGATGGGTTAGTAGAACGATTCAATAAAACCCTGAAAACCATGCTCAAAAGGGTGATCTCCAAAGACGGGAAAGACTGGGATATGATGCTTCCCTATTTGATGTTTGCCATACGAGAGGTGCCACAGGCATCCACGGGGTTTTCGCCTTTTGAATTGTTATACGGGCGACATCCCCGGGGATTGTTGGACCTGGCAAAGGAAACCTGGGAGCAAGAGCCCACCCCCCATAAAAGTGTGATTGAACACATTTTAGGAATGCAGAACCGCATAAGTGCGGTCATGCCAATTGTGAAGGAGCATTTACAGGAGGCTCAGGCCGCGCAAAGCGGCCGCTACAATAGACACGCCACCGTAATGACCTTTTAAACCCGGGGATCGGGTGTTGGTTTTAATCCCCACGGCGGAGAGTAAATTCCTGGCTCAGTGGCAAGGCCCCTACGAGATAAAGGAAAGAGTCGGGGTGGTCAACTATAAAGTATTGCAGCCCGGTAGGCGGAAACCCGAACAAATATACCATATCAACCTATTAAAACCTTGGCAGGAACGGGAAAGCCTGATGGTTTTTTTCTCCCCGTCTCCCTCCTCTTCGGGTCGTTCCCATCCGCCTCCCACGACCTCCGGAGAGGACGAACCGGAAGTAAGGATTGGAGAAACCCTTACCAAGACTCAGAGGCGAGAGGCCAGACGGCTGGTTCAGCAGAACCCCGATGTCTTCTCCGAGCTGCCTGGTAGGACCAGTCTGATACGACATGACATTGTCACCGAGCCTCACCTGAAGGTACGCCTGAAGTCATACCGGGTGCCGGAGGCTCGAAGACAAGCCATATCAGAGGAAGTGAAGACAATGCTACGCCTGGGGGTCATCGAAAAATCCCGGAGTGAATGGGCTAGTCCCATTGTCCTAATACCAAAACCCGATGGCTCCTTAAGGTTCTGCAATGACTTAAGGAGATTGAACGAAATATCCAAGTTCGATCTCTACCCCATGCCCCGGGTGGATGAGCTGATTGATAGGCTGGGACAGGCGCGATATTTCACCACGCTCGACCTGACCAAGGGGTACTGGCAGGTGCCCCTGACTGAGTCCGCCAAGGAGAAAACCGCTTTTGTTACGCCGGAGGGTCTCTTCCACTATGTTGTCTTGCCTTTTGGGTTGCATGGCGCTCCGGCCACGTTCCAGAGGTTGATGGACTTGGTGCTAGAACCCCACCAGGCGTATGCATCAGCGTACCTTGACGACATCATTATTTACAGCTCCGAGTGGCAGACCCACTTGGAACAGGTACAAGCGGTGGTAGACGCGCTTCGAACAGCCGGATTGACAGCCAATCCCAAGAAATGTGCGTTGGGACTCACGGAAGCCCGCTACTTGGGCTACGTAATAGGCCAAGGAGTGATTAAGCCCCAAATTAACAAGGTTGAGGCGATCCAGAAGTGGCCTAGACCCCTGACCACGAAGCAGGTTAGGGCCTTCCTGGGTATCGTGGGGTACTACAGGAGGTTTGTAAAAGATTTTGCGGGACTATCAGCCCCCTTGACGGACCTTCTCAAAGGCAAGAAGTCCGTCATGGTGCGCTGGACTCCGCAGGCCGAGGACTCCTTCCGGGCCCTGAAGGGGGTCCTGTGCGGACAGCCCGTTCTTGTCAACCCTGATTTCCGGAAGGAGTTCATAGTACAGACTGACGCCTCGGAGGTCGGCCTGGGGGCAGTGCTGTCTCAGGTGGTTCAGGGGGAGGAACACCCCGTCACCTTCTTAAGTAGGAAGCTCACCCCTCCCGAGCGGAATTATAGCGTAGTGGAGAAGGAGTGCCTGGCGATCAAGTGGGCCTTGGAGTCCCTACGCTATTACCTGCTGGGACGTCAGTTTCGCTTGGTGACGGATCACTCTCCACTGGTCTGGATGAGGTCCGCCAAGGAACGGAATGCCCGGGTTACCCGGTGGTTCCTTTCTCTGCAGAACTTCCGGTTTACGGTTGAACACCGGGCCGGTAGGTTGCAGGGCAACGCTGATGCCTTGTCCCGCGGCCCGTGTTTGATGGCAGGAGTTCAACCCCGCTCGCTTGAACTGACGGGGGGGGGTATGTGAGACTGTGACCGGGGTTATCTATGATGGCCGGTATGTCTCGCCCCGGTTGTGCTCACTCCAAGATAGAAAGTAACTCCACTCCAGGGTTAATGCTGTTTCCCTACAGGCTTAAGGAAGGGTTAAAAGGAAACAGGAACGAGGGCAGGTGTGCCGGGTGTGAGGGAGTGATCACAACTCCCTGAGTTCTCTGCCGGAGAGGCACATGTGTACTGTGTGGACTTTTGTTTGGATAATAAACCGTGTGCTGTGAACCTTGGTGCCTGGATCCCGTGTCTTCTGCTGTGCAGCCGACCACGCTACCTCACAATAAATATATATATATATATATATATATATATTAGAGTATATAGATAGATAAATGTTGTTGTGTGTACTTACCAAGTGTTTGTGTAGGGGCTGTACATCTTCTGGGTGTGGCGGGGGGTGCAAGCGGTGTTGTTTGTGTGTTGCGTTATTTGTGGAGCGCTGTGTGTCTGTAGCATTGTGGGTGTGGGGTGTGTGTGTTTTGGGGGGAGGTATGTTTTGTGCAATGTGTGTGTTGTGCGTATATTTGTGTGTGCGGTGTTGTCTGTGTAGGGCAGTGCTTGTGGTTCCCAGTGTGTGTGTGTGTGTGTGTTGTGCAGTGCGTGTGTGGCTGTGTGTGTGTTTTTTGGGGGGAGGTGTGCACCCCCCCCCATCGTGCTCTATCCCCCATGCTGTGCACCCCCCATCGTGCTCAATCCTCCATGCTGCGCACTCCCCATTGTGCTCCATCCCACATCCTGCGCACTCCCCATCGTGCTCTATCCTCCATGCTGCGCACTCCCCATCGTGCTCTATCCTCCATGCTGCGCACTCCCCATCGTGCTCTATCCTCCATGCTGTGCACTCCCCATCGTGCTCCATCCCCCATGCTGCGCACTTCACATCGTGCTCCATCCCCCATGCTGCGCACTTCCCATCGTGCTTCATCCCCCATGCTGCGCACTCCCCATCGTGCTCCATCCCCCATGCTGTGCATCCCCCATTGTGCTCCACAGTCACACATCAGACAGTATATATGCACACATCTGATCGCATACACTCACACACACCCCCCCACTTCTCCCTGTGCCCACCGGTGGGCGGTCCCAGCAGCTGTGCTGCGCACCGTGCTCCTCTGCCGACACTCACAGATCCGATCGCATACACACACACACACACACACACACACACACACATCCGATTGCATACAGTCACACACACACACACACTGACAATATCGCACATACGCGCTCACACAATCACAACATCCGGAGATACCACATGCTTCCGGCCATGTGATCCTTCGGCAGGTCCTGGAAGGTCACTGCACGCACAGTATCGCCGCCGAGAAGCAAGCGATATCACGGGATGTTGTGAGTGTGGGGATGCGATCTGATGTGTGTGTGAGTGAGTGTGATCTGATGTGTCTGTTCTTATGTGTGTGTGTGTTCCGCCGCTGCAGGACCTCGGGTCTCCGTATCGGTTCGGGGAATGCGTGCGGGGGCGGGGCCAGAGCGAGCGTGCAATGCATGAGGGGGGCGGGGCGTGGCCGAGTTGCCAATGAATGCAGGGTGCCGGGGCGAGATGCCAATCCATGTGGGGGGCGGAGCCGAGGCGTGGTGAACGGCCAATCCGTGCGGGGGGGGGGGCGGAGGCGAGGCGAGCGGCCAATCCGCTGTTTGTCACCGTAAGGACACAATTTTGGAGCAAGACAGACAGACAGACAGAATAAGGCAAATATATATATTATAATATAATATGCAAATGTTTATATATATATATAAAAAAAAATTTCCCCTCCTACCATGATCGCACCACCAAAGAGGGGTCCACCCATCTTAGGACAGGAAACCCACTGAAATAAAAGGGCGGTAGCTCTTCACTACATCAGTTTTGTTTCTTGTACCAAGATGGGAGACCCAGAGACCAGCTGTATAGGCAATGGTTAAGAGGGCGGTTATCATGGCTCTGAACCGGTGCTGGAAGAGCGGCTTACCTGCAGTGGCGCCAGAGTTCAATCTCTGAAGCGTCTCCCCTGGGCCATGGTAACCTTGTAGTAAGTGTGGCCATGGCAGGGTCCTGAAGATCCTCTGCCCAAGCGCTCTCCGGGTCTAGATACCTGCCTGGCAGTCTCTGGGTGCAGCTGGTGGTTAAAGTGCACCGGATGAAGAGCTAAAGTAGGTAGTGCAGGCATGGCAGGGTCCAGTAGAGCCTTTGCGCATATGCCTGGCAGCCTCTGGGTGCAGCTGGCAGAGTGCATTGGATGAAGATCTGAAGGGGGTTATCTGAACCATCAAGGGGGACTTGTTCTCTCTCCCTAATGAATGCCGCTCCAGAAAAATTTTCCATAGTAGGTTTTTATTTTTTTTCTCACTTTCACTTTTTGTACATGAAGGGGGTAAAGAATTCAACTGCAGATTTTTTTTTTTTTTTTTTTTTTTTTTTTAGCCAAACCCAATGAGACAGGGCATTAAACCCAGGAGTCTACTGTCGGATTGTAGAACATTGGGGGTCCTCGGTGGTTAGACATGTTTGCTAACAGAGCCACAAAGAAGGTAGACAGGTTCTTTTCCCTGAACCCCTTGAAGATCCTTGGATGGTAGATGGTAGATACCTTCCAGCTTCAATGGGGCTTGGGCTTGCTGTATGCCTTTCCCCCTCTTGTGTTGATACCACCAGCGGTTCTCAGGAAGATCCCTGAGGATTGATCTAGGGTAATTTTGATCACCCCATTTTGTCCCAAGTGGCCTGGTGTGGTATGTGTTGTGTTTTTGTTTTTTGTTTTTTTTTGTTTTTTTCCCCCTTGGTAATACCACCTGTTTTTTTTTGTTTGTTTGTTTGTTTGTTTTGGGATAAAGACAAAATGGCATATCCTGAGAAATAATGTCCGTTTAAACAGAATCTGGAATCACCTATTAAAACTGGTTCATCTACTCTGACAAGTTTGTAGATGATCATGAGTTTGTCCTTCATACAGCTTCAATTGAGGAAGAACATATTTGGTTTTATAATCTACCTCAATTTGATTTGGAGACAATAACTAATGGGCAAATCCGATAAGTCTAATCACTTTTCAGTACACACCACAAAGGGTTATTACTTACTAAATTCACCTTACGAATGACACTTTGATCCAACAATTCCTGAATAATTTCTCACAGGTCCAATTGATTCTGGGGGTAATTTATACTGACGCTGTGGTGTGGGATCACGTCCATCCACATTAACTACCACATCCTTCATCATACCAACTTCACTTTTAAACTAAGCCCACAAAGAAGGAAAACTTTGTACAATCTCCGTCAATACTTCATTACCACCAGTTTGGGGCCACGAATTATCTGATGATTCCACATCATTCAAACAAATGCTCCCAATATGACCATATTAATTTGGGTCTATGGCTACTGGCTTATAACCATCAGTCTTTCCAAATTGTTTTATTATCCAAATTAATAATCCAGCCCTGTTTTTCCATAAAATCTGTACCAACAATGTTTTTGGAATCAAAACACCAAATTTCCTTTTATTTAAAAAAAAAAAAAAAAACGAGTATTTTCAAAACATATTGAGCTAGCTTCACTTTTTTAGTTCCATCTTTACCACTAAAACCAACAATTGCGCACACACTGGTGAATCAGGCTTCAAAAGCAAATCAAGATTAGTAACACTTAGCTGTGCTCCTGTGTTAACAATGAAAACAGATTGTCCTTTTATAGTTGACCACAGCTGTCCATTGAAACACAAGTCAAAAATTCCACTGCATGATGTCTGAGTACAGTCCTTACTAGTCATAAAGATTATGTGGCTGGCAGGAGATCAGTACTAGGAGTTCTGTCCCTGGAACATGACTCCTCCACTGTCATCTCCCTGATCTGTCTGATTTAGGGGTACTTATGGTGATTGTGGGTTTGTGGTCAATATGAGTGGGTGTAGATGGGGAGGGGGGAATGGAGGTGCAGTGGGTATAGTGGATGATTTTGACATCAATTTTCTCTATCCAGCTTACCTGAGTCTGCCTCTGCCTTCATGAACTTTCTGCACTTCCACTTTAGGTGACCTGGGATGCCATAAAAAAAAAACCAACAATGTATGTTGCTTCTTTGTACATTATTTGTCCCTTTTTGATCCATGGGCCCTTTGTTCCTGGATGTTAGTGTGGGCCTAGATTTCTGCTTACTATTCTGATCAGCCTGTATTAGTTGTTGTTTGTCATTTTTATCCTGCGCTATGGCTATTTTAGACTTGACTTGATTTTGGTTCATAAATCTCCTTTTTCTATCAATGAAATTTGTTTCATCTTGCAATGATGTCTGCTCAGAAGCAAATGGGAAAACACACGAGGTTAAAAGCCCCTCCCACCCCCAACCTCCTCAGTGTTTTTCTTGTCCCTGCACAGGACAGATGTGCAAGACGTTTTTCCTTCTCACCGGAAATGCAAGGGCTCAGGAGGAACGGGGGGCCTCGCGCTCTCCTTCCTACCTGTCAAGAGGCCCAGGGCTGACGCATCTCGAGGAGAAGTTCCTCAGCCGTGCCAGTGGAACAGGAACTTCTGGTGTTTGCAGATGCTCTCGGCATCCTGCCAGCGGCCGCAAGACACTGCTGGTCATTTGCACGGTGTGCATTCCACCCTGGACCGTACTGCCAAATATGTTCAGTGGACCCGACTCTGACCTTCTGGGTCAGGAGGATGCTCCGGAGAGCGGCGGGCAGTACAGACTAAAAGTTTGGACATACCTCCTCATTCAAAGAGTTTTCTTTATTTTCATGACTCTAAAAATTGTAGATTCACATTGAAGGCATCAAAACTATGACTTAAAACATGTGGAATGAAATACTTCGTGTGAAGCAACTGAAAATATGTCTTATATTCTAGGTTCTTCAAAGTAGCCACCTTTTGCTTTCATTACTACTTTGCACACTCTTGGCATTCTCTTGATGAGCTTCAAGAGGTAGTCACCGGAAATGGTTTTCCAACAGTCTTGAAATAGTTCCCAGAGATGCTTAGCACTTGTTAGCCCTTTTGCCTTCACTCTGCTGTCCAGCTCACCCCAAACCATCTCGATTGGGTTCAGGTCTGGTGACACTGGAGGTCAGGTCATCTGGTGTAGCACCCCATCACTCTCCTTCTTAGTCAAATAGCCCTTACACAGCCTGAAGGTGTGTTTGGGGTCAATGTCCTGTTGAAAAATAAATGATGTTCGAACTAAACGCAAACCGGATGGAATAGCACACCGCTGCCAGATGCTGTGGTAGCCATGCTGGTTCTGTATGCCTTCAATTTTGATTAAATCCCCAACAGTGTCAGTAGCAAAGCACCCCCACACCATCACACCTCCTCCTCCATGCTTCACGGTGGCAACCAGGCATGTAGAGTCCATCCGTTCACCTTTTCTACAAAGACACGGTGGTTGGATCTAAAGATCTCAAATTTGGACTCCTCAGACCACAGCACAGATTTCCACTGGTCTAATGTCCATTCCTTGTGTTCTTTAGCCCAAACAAGTCTCTTATGCTTGTTGCCTGTCCTTAGCAGTGGTTTCCTAGCAGCTATTTTTCCATGAAGGCCTCCTGCACAAAGTCTCCACTTAATGGTTGTTCTAGAGATGAGGTGTGTCCAAACTTTTGATCTGTACTGTGTAATGTAATATATATTTATTATTATGTGTGTGTGCAGTGTCCCTGACAGCGCAGCACAGACGGAGGAAGCTACCCGCTCAGACGCCCCCTCCGAAGTCGCCCAGGTCCATGTGAGTGACTGGCTAGTAGTTAGCCTTCCCAAGGTGAGGCTACCTCTGAGCCCCTTGTATGATTTCTATAGGGTGCAGTGTCCTCAACAGGGTCTGGTACCATCCCAAAGAATGTGTCAGGGATGTCTAAGAGATGTGCAATGTGCAGAAAAACTGTGATTCCTGCATAGCAAAGATAGTTTAAGTGGAGCAGTCCTCCTCCTTCCTGACCAATATGCGGTCAATGATTAGGGAGGAAGTACTGGCCTCAATCTCAAGTGTTCCTCCTTCACAAGAGTCAAGACCCATCTCATGAAGGAGACAGAGATGGTAGAAGAAAGCATCCTCGGAAGAGGGGGAATAGTCCATATATTCTGAATGTGCAGAAGAAGTCCCGAAAGCTTCACCAGAGGAGAAGAGACCTCTTTTCCCCAGACAACATAACTACTTCCTGAGGGCTGTCTGAAAGACTATGCATGTGGAGGAGGCTGAGAAACTCCGGACGGTTCAAGATGAAATGGGGGGCGCTCAGGTCTCAAAGAAATAGGACTTTCCTGTGAATCGACATGTACAGGCCATGACTTTGGAGGAGTGGAAAATGTGGAGACGAAATTGGTTATTCCCCGAGATTTCAGAGTGCGTCTTCCCTTTGAATCTGACGACCTCAAGACCTAGGAGGATGTTCCAAAATTAATGTCCCGGAGGTGAAAGTGGACAGGAAGGTGTCAATACCTTTTTGAGGACACGTCCGGCCTGAATGAACTCATGGACAGGAAGGCTGACAGCCTCTTAAAGAAGGCATGGGAATCTTCTGCAGCCATAATTTAAAACAAATATAGCGGCCACGTCAGTAGCTAGATAAATGCTTATCTGGTTAGAAGATTTAGAGAGCCAGATTAAGCATAAGGTCCCGAGAGACCATCCTAGAATCCTTCCCCCTTTTAAAAATAACTATTGGGTTCATGGCTGACGCCTCTGCGGAATTGGTAAGATTCTCAGCAGAGAACAGCGTCCTTACAAATTCCACCCACCGTGTATTATGGCTCAAGTCCCAGGACAGGAGATAAGTGTCTCGAAGAACAAACTATGGTCCATCCCCTTCTCAGGTCTCCGGGTCTTTGGTCCTGTCTTAGACGACATCCTTAAGAAGGCTTCCGATAAAAGAGGTTTCCCAGAGGAGAACTCCCATAAGTTCCTACCCTCTTGTAGATTTTGTCCCTATCACATAGCCAGCCATGTTTCCTGTCAAAAATTTTTGAGGTTTGCCCTGCTGAGAAAAGGTTAGTTGCTACACTTCCAGTTCCGGTGCCTCCCCTTCAGTCTGTCCTCTGCTCCTCGAGCATTTACAAAACTGATGGCAGAAGCAGTATCGTATCTCAGAAGAAGGAACATAACGATACTACCCTATCTGGACGACTTTCTGTTAGGCCTGTTTAACACGTCAGTGATTCTGGTACGTATGTGCTAGTTTTTATACGTACAAGAATCGCAGACATATGCAGACCAAATAAAATCAATGGGTGTGCACACATCAGTAATTTTTCACTGATGTCCCACGGACCATGCTATGGTGTGATCTGTAAAACACGGACATTGAAAATAAAAAAACATTTTTAACTTTCCTTCTTCAGCGCTGCTGGTCTTCGGCCTCTGCTGCCTCTGCTTCAGAGCCGGCTAATTACTGGCATGCATATTTATGTATGCAGCCACAGCCGACACGGAATTGGCTGCAGCGAGGGCGGAAGCATAGCAGAGCCAAAGAGTTCAGCACCACGGACAGCAGGAGAGGCGACAGGGGAGTATACATCAGTACATACACCCTTGGAGAAAGCCACGGCGAAGCGTGTCAGGGTGTCCCACTGGTAAGGCTTTGTTAAAATATACCACATTGTTATATATATTATTTATTGCCATTTGTAAGTAAAATTAAGAAGAAAAAAAAATCAGGTTAATTTTTTTTTTTTTCCCCTGAGAGATATATATTTTTTCATTTGCCATCGTATTATCATCTACTCCACATTGCTACTATATTATACCTGTTGTCATCCTTATATGAATGAAGTTTCTACCATATATTAGTTTGTGGCACATTTAGCATTTGGCAAATTTTGTGGCTTATTTTTCACAATGTGTGATTAAGAGTATGTTATTCCATATTGTACACTTATTTTTCTTGGATACTCATAAATGTTATGACCCAAAGGAATCTGCTGCTCATGCTGTCTTCCCCCCTCCTCTCTACTCCTTGGTTGTCCAAAGAGCTCTGACCCATGCCGCCGGCATTGTCAGATGGGGATTTTTTATTTTGTTTTTACCAATTCAATGAGTTTGTTGTGTGTTCTGTGTTTTTTTTTTTTTGTTTTTTTTTTTAACCAATTCTTCAATTATGCCCTTCTGATATCGCACCAATATAGTTGCCCTCTCCTCCACAGGAAGGAGAGATAGAAGGATCGCCTAGTAGTATTGGTTGAGAATGGTGCACAACAAGTAATTGGTGTTAGCCAAAATACGTAAAACACAAGGGTCATGAGCAAGGCAGTGGGGCATAAAGTCTACCATGTCTACCAAACTCACAAAAAGCAAGATTTTCCTATCTCCACCAGAAGGATCACTCTTAAGCGGCCTTTACTTGCTACGATATTGCTAGCAATTGCTAGCAATATCCTACGCAAAAGCACCCGCCCCCGTCGTGCATGCAATTTCATGTGATTGCTGCCGCAGCGAACATTATCGCTACGGCAGCGTCACACGCACTTACCTGGTCGGCGGCGGTGCTCTGACCGGCGAACAATCCCTCCTTCAAGGGGGAGGGACGTTCGGCATCACAGCGTCATCACCGCGACGTCACTAAGCGGCTGGCCAATCAAGGCGGAGGGGCGGAGATGAGCGGGATGTAACATCCCGCCCACTCCTTCCTTCCGCATTGCGGCCGGCGGCAGGTAAGGAGATGTTCCTTGCTCCTGCGATGTCACACATAGCGATGTGCGCTGCCGCAGGAGCGACGAACTTTGATAATCAACCATTACCGATTTTTGGTTTTGGGACGACCTCTCCATGGTGAACGATTTTCACCATTTTTTAGGTCGCTTAAGGTCGCTGGTAAGTGTCACATGCTGCGATATCATTATTGACACCGGATGTGCGTCACTAACAACGTGACCCCGACGATAAAATGGTAACGATATCATAGCGTGTAAAGCCCCCTTTACTCTCCTCCTCCTTCTCCTATCTCTCCACATCCTGTTCCTCCTCTTCAGACTATCCATACTGAAAAGATGAAAATCTGGTGTTGATAGTGCCCTCTGTAGTCCAGTCAATAATCTCCTCTTCCTCAGCCTCCTCCTCCTCATCACCCAATCAGCAATGGGCAGATGAGTTGAGGCTGGGTAGTTTCACTATGTGTACATTCATCTTCCATCTTCACTTGGTCTGCACGCAAAGCTTCCTCTAGTTACTACAAGCGAGCGTTTCAGTAGACACAGAAGCAGTATGGTTACACTGATTATGGCATTATCGCTGCTCCCCATCTTGTTTTGAGTTCAAAAGGTTTTGGAGAACAGCACAGATGTCAAACATTCATGGTCACTCCTCAGTTATGTGCAGAGGCTAACCAGAAAACCAATGGGCAAGTTGTAGCTATTATTCAACTACTGCCCTCTGCTGCTCACAAATACTTGCCAATATATGTGTTATGCGGGTGTGGACTCACTGTTCCTCATCACTGCCTCAAACCTAGCAGGGTGTAACTGAGCAACTACCTCCTCATCACTAGAGCCTCTGATGGTGAGGATAGGCTTGTGCTGGTGGTGCCAGGTGATACTTAATGGAGTCACAGCACTGTGACAGCTGACCCCAAGGGTCATGAATGTAGGAATGGCCACAGATCCAGACAGAAACAGTCTCTGGTGCAGACTAGATGGCTAGGTTGGCTGGCTCAGTATGGCACAGAGGGTAGAATAGGTACAGCAGCTGTAGCAGGTAAAGCTGGTGCAATGAGTACCGAGGGATGGCCGCCGTTATGTGGTTGTGAAAAAGCATCAGTGTCCACAAACCTAAATGGCAACATTTCCAGTCTGTAAATATCCCTGTTTAGTTTTTAGACTTGTAGGTGGCTCTGCCTCCTGGACAGAGGATTGCCCAGTACATACCACAAGGGAGAAGGCAGTGGTGTCACTCACAGATACTGATTGTGAATCCAGGCTTACTTATCCAGGTGCTTGGATGACGTGCATGAGTATGCTAGTGGTGGTCTGGCCTATGCTGAGCTTGGAATGGCACAGGTTGCAAATGACGGTTTTCTTATCTTTTTTTTTTTTTTTTTTTCCCTTTTTCTCCATTTAAAAAAAAAAACCCACCAGACTTAGAAACACTTTAACCCTTGTCCTGGGACTTGTCTGCTTGCTAAGGCTCTGCAGAACAGTTGTCTGTCTTCTCTCTCTGGTCACCCCACAGCCTCCTCCTGCTTGTTGCAGCAGTGATGTGAATCACTCCCTCTCTGCCCTGATGTGCTCGCTCTACATCCCACCCTGCCAGGTTAGGTCAATTACTTTTACTTTTTGTTTTCCATCTTTTTATCTTCCAATTCCTCACTCATGTCGTCCTCCTTACTTGTTGACTTAACATGACAATTTGGCAACTGTTTGCATCATCATCCACCTCCTTGAGACAGTAACTGCTGTTCCCCACCATCAGCTTCTTTTGACCATGGTGTGATGCCCAGAGAATGGGGTACTCTGTCCCGGGCAATACATGCACTTGGGAATGTCACGTTGGTGGCCGTTGCCTGTTTCCGTGCCCTGGGCCACAGGGGAAGTGTCGCGGGCGGAGGAGGGGACGCCGCGCTCTCCCACTGCTTGGGTCCGGCTGCCGCGGCCTGCTGCTGCTCGGTGGCTCGAGCGATGGGCCGGATCTCGGGGACTCTAGCGGTGCTCCTCGCCCGTGAGTGAAAAGGGGTTTTGGGTGAGGGGATTGTTTATTGTCCGTGACGCCACCCACGGTTGTGGTGATTTGTTGACACCACCGCTGCTCTGTATGGGGATCCCGGGAGTGATGGTATGGAGCAGCTAGATGTTAGTCCTCCCCTCCGTGGGTAGGGGGTTGGTTGTCCCGGGGCCCAGTGATGAGGTGGGAGATGCAGGGCTTGGTGGGCGCAGGGACGCGGGGGCAGCGCTGTGCCTTGCGGCACTGTGGTACTCACTCAGCCTGAGACGATGACACAGTTCTCGGTAAAACACACGGCTGGAAAGACGGTTCCCATGGACGGCTGCACTTGCTTTTCCCCAGTAGTTGACGGTGACAGTCCCTTTTCCTGCACCTAAGATGATGATGGTTGCGATGGGTTCCCACCGGTAACCCGCTCCCCGGCTTGGATATGGGCCGGAGGAGCCCTACTTTGCCCGCAGGCGCTGGCCCTAAGAAACTGGTGCCCTGGCGGTGGCGGTGTCTCTCTGTAACGATTGGACTGTTGCCTTCAATCGGGACTTGGTTGTTGGGAGACAGTCTTCCCCTTCACTGACGGATTTGGCAAATTATGGCGACTCCTAGCCTTGCCGGGATCCGAAAGGCCCCTGCCCTAGTGCTGACTGTTCTTCGCATACTGCTCCAGACCGCCGGGCCACCACCCGTCCGCGGTCCTTCCAGCAACCTCCAAGCAGTCACCCCTGCAGACAGTCACCGCCGTCTGCTGACCTTGCTGTCTCTCTGTCCGGGGCACACACCCGGACCAGCTTCAGGCTTTACAAACTGTCACTTCTTTTACTCAAGCTCTTCCCTGAGCTAACTGTTTACTCCTTCACTTCCCTAGCTTAACTGCCTGGCTCTTGCCGCCTCAAGGGCTGTGAACTCCTCGGTGGGCGGAGCCAACAGCCTGGCCCACCCCCTGGTGTGGACACCAGCTCCTGGAGGAAGGCAACAAGGGTTTTTGGTTAGCCTAGGTGTTCCTAACTGGGGTGTAGGGTGTGGTGGTGTGATGACCTGTGACCCCTGGCTTGCCCAGGGCGTCACAGAAGATAAGAGCGTTTGTCATGTGACTCCACCTGCGTTTAAGGATGGGAACCGCTGCTGCTGTATGTGGGTACTCCCAGAGCTAGTGGTGATTGCAGCAAGATGTTAGGCCCTCCACAGGCAGGACTTGGTCTGGGAAATGTATAGTATATAATGGAGACCACACCAGGTTGACTTTAACAGTCTCTGCTCACATGGACCCTTGGCCTGCTGGTTCCAGTCACAGGATTATCAGTGCCAATGTAGTGACCCAGGTTACTCTATCCCCGGCAGTCTCTGTTGGTTGAGTCCCCGTAGCTTGAAGCGTTTGGGGGCCCCGACTGTCCCTTTTTGGAATACAGTCTCCTTCTCCGTACGGCGGGCAGTGCGGACCCTGTGGAGAGGTAAGTGTCCGAACCCCGATCCTAGCTTATTGCTGATGGTCCCAAATTATTTGGTTCGGTGAAGGTTTCCACACCGTGCAGGTATTTATCAAACCGTTTGAAACTTGACATTTGACCTAGGGCCCTGTGCTCCGTTCGTGCTCTGGTACCAGCGATTATCTACGGTATCCGTCCTGGCGACCTCTCTCCCGGGGTCACTGCTACACGACCCAGCTCAGGCACGTCCACACACCTCTCCGTGCACGCTCAGACTCTGACTACTGACTGACTGACTCCTCCCACCAGGCTGGCTAAACCCTTCTGTTAACCCTGCTATGCCCGGTGTGGAGGGTTCACTAGGATTTAATTCGTGTTTTTTCGTGGTCAATGGCACTGTTAATCCAGGTCCCAGGGGATAGGTCCTGCATCCCCGAGAGGATGCAATTCCTTGTAGTGCCCTGATGTATTCAGGGGCGCTAGAGTGGCAGGTAAAATAATAGGACATCACCGCACACAATCTCCTCATGTCCCTTTTTGAAACATACATGGTCAGATGCAAGAAAAAGTAATAAATGGAAAGGTAAAGAGCTCCTCGATGTGTCAAAGTGTGTGGTCACTTGTCTCCTGGGACACGCCAAGGTGGGAGGAAGGAGGATCCGGTTGAGGATTATGTGGTTCAGACTCTTGGCTAGTGAAACTGGACAATGTGGAAGACAGAATGGCATTGGGAAACAGACTGGAAGCATTATTGGTCATTCAACCCACTACCTGCTTCCACTGCTCTGGCTTCAATATTACTGTAGTGCGCTCCTTTGCAAAGTGGGACAGGAAGCTAGGTCTTGATGATGCATTTGTTTGATGAGCGGGTAAAATTTGACTTTGCTTACAGCCTCTGCATGCATCACAGGAGACTGCGTGCTGATTGCGCAGCTCACTTAGTCTCTGCAATCAGCAGTGACCTCATTCAGGCAATTTGCAGTCAATACTCCCATATTCCTCCACCTGTGACCGCAAAACACCTGAGTGACATCACTGCGGATTGCGTGGCTCTCTGTCTTTACCTGAACCTCACAGCGGGCGCTCTTTTTCTATGGCCACTTAGTTTGAATTCAGATGTAGCAGAGCCGGAATAGTCGTGGGACCTCGTGTCTATTTTGTTGGACCTGCAGGGATGTTTTTGGGGTTAATAAATTGTTGAAAGAGGGTGTTTTTTATTTTATATATTTTTTTTTTTTTTGTTTTTTGTTTTTTTTCTCCTTTCTTTCAAACTATCTGTAGTACCTGGGCGTTGCCAGGATAGTAACTGTCTGTCTCGCTCTCTGTCACTGTCGGTCTCTCTCTTTCCTTGTCTGTTTCTATCTGTCTCTATCTCTGTGTCTGTGTCTCTTTCCCCGTCTGTCTCACCACTGACATCATATTACCTCACACATAAGCATCTTATACTAACACTGTCCTTTGTCCCTATAGCAACCAATCACAGCTGCTATTAATAAACTGTAGTTCCAGGCTTCATTCACTTTAATGGAGGCATGTTTTTTTTGGAGAGTAACTGTAAAGTGCGGGGTTAAATTTTCCTGTCAAAACATAGTCTACGACGTTCCCTGAATCACATGAGGCATCTGTGCAAAATTTCGTGAATGTAAATGCGACGGTGCGGAATACATATATACATACATACATATTCATATATTAGATTAAGGATTTTTACTTTTTTTTTTTTTTTTTTTTTTTTTTACACTTGTATTTACTTTCACTTAGATTAGTAGTGGTGGGTCTCTCATTGATGCTTCCTATTACTAATCTAACTCTTAGTGGCAGGTGTTAGCTGCAATTAACCCCTTATTTCCCTGATCTCCACCACAACAGGGCAATCAGGAAAAGCCGGGTAGAGCAATGGGCCTGCCACCTCTAATGGAAGGTGCCTGCAGGCTGCTGTTTTTAGGCTGGGAGGTGGCCAATAAGCATGGGCCTCCCTAGCCTGAGAATACCAGTCCCCAGCTGTCAGGCTTTATCATGGCTGGGTATCAAAATTGGGGGGACTGCACGTCTTCCCACCCCAAACCCCCCTATTTGTTTAAATAATTAAAAAGCAGCATGAGGTTCTTCCTCCTATTTTGATACACAGCCAAGATAAGGGCACGTCTGGGGGCTGCAGCTTGTAGATGAATTCTTTCTGTGATCTAAATAGTAGTAAGTGGTAATCCAGCACCCATAGTCCAGTCTTCAGTGAAAATTAAGACATTTCTTTATTCATAAAACATGTTAAAAATATACATGTTTAAAATCCGAACAAACTTGCGCATTTCAGGTCATAGAGACCCTTACTCATCTCTATGACCTGAAACGCGTAAGGCTGTTAGGTTTAAATCTTATGTTTTTAACATGTTTAGTGAATAAAGGATGTCTTAATTTTCACTGAAGACTGGACTATGGGTGCTGGATTACCACTTAGTCCTATTTAGATTAACTTCTGCAGGGGTGGACCGCCCCTTTTCTTCATCCGTGCACCCTAGGTGGTTTGGATCACATGGCTATGGTAGGCTGAAATTTACTCCCGCTCACTTGGAAATTGCTTTCTGGGATGGCTATCATAATATGGGGGGGACTCTACACCAATTGTGTTTTTATTTATTTTTTTACACCACTATAGTGACCCACAGAAAGTGCCTGTGGTTGGTTGCAGTCAGACACTGTTACACATGCTGGGGGCACGTCTGACTGCAACCAGTCACAGATGCCAGGACGGCCGTTGGGCAGGGAAAGCAGTACATGTCGATGAGCAATAATGAGTGGCCTGAAGGCAGCTACAGCCGCGCAGGAGACATGTTTCATTTTTTATTTTATTTTTTTTTTATTTTTTATTTCCCAAGTGCTGTATTTGGATCATTAGCCGAAATTCCCTGAGAATCCCAGGCCTGGCACTCGAGTCCATTTGGAACCGCGCGGATCATCCGTACTTTCAGTCTGGGTCCACCCATCACTACTCTCCAACAATCCTAAAAGCAGCTCTCAAAGAAATTTTGCATGGTCTTTCAGACTTTTTCTTGACCTCCACTGTTCCTCTTAACTGCCATTTCTTAATTACATTTCGAACTGAGTAAAGGGCAACTTGAAAACGCTTTGCTATCTTTTTATCCCCTTTTTCCTGCTTTTTCGGCTTCCACCATTTTCATTTCTAGATTGCTAGGCAGCTGCTTAGAAGCACCAATAGCTGCTTCTTTTTGGAACAAGGTTGGAGAAAGCTATGTTTTTCTAAAACTGTGAAATTTTCACCACCTGGCCTTTCCTAACCATGATATTGAACAACAATCCAAGTTTGAAAAAAGCCAGCATCTGCCAATAATCCCTACAAAAGCCTTTGTTTTCTTATTCCATAAGATTTAAACTTACTCAGTCAGGTCTACGCATTTCGAGCAGAAATGTTGTTAATCATAATTGTTGCTGCTCAGAAACTGGCCTGAATCTTTCCGTGCACCATGCTCTCTAAGTTATCCTGTTCCATTATGGTGACCTGAGCTGTTTTCTCTTTCTATGTTGGATATGATGTTCAACAAGCCATAACCCTAAAGGTACATGCCCACGATCAGGGTTCAGTGTTTTGGACACAGTATGTTTTTGCTGCATTGTTCAGTACAAGCACAATGAATGGGATTTATAGAAATGCCATGCCCACTGTGCTTGTTTTTGGTGCAGCGAAAACTGACCTGCGGTGCAGCTTCCTGAGCCATAGCATGTCAGCTGTTTGCTACGGAGACGCAAGTGTCTCTGCAGGGAGCACACACGAGAGACTGCGACTGCCAAAGCCCAGATTGTGGGATGAGTAGCTGTGGTCTCCTGTGGAGGAGACTTGCGGCCCCGCTGTGTCCGGGACACAACAGGTCCTGATCATGTGCACGTACCCTAAATGGCTATGGTCTAAAACCTTGGTCAAGGTTATGAGCACACAAATCTCTAATGGTGGCCTAACTTTTGCATGGGCTCATTTTCCTAATTTTTAAAATGTGAAAGATGAGATAGATACTGTATATGTATATAGATATATCTTGCACACATACAGACATACAGCTCTGGCAAAAATTAGGAGACCACTGCAAAATTGTCAGTTTTTCTGATGTTTCTCTTTATAGGTATATTTTTGAGTAAAAGGTGGTAATTTTTTTTTCTTCTCTATAAACTTGTGACATGTCCAAGCAATACATTTTGTATGTATTTTTTTTTTTTTTAAATTGAGAAATGGTCAAAATAACAAATGCATTGCTTTCAGATCTCAAATAATGCAAATAAAGCAAGTTCATAATCATTTAGAAGCAACAATACTAATAATGTTTTAACTCAGGAAGAGTTCAGAAATCAACATTTTGTGGAATAGCCATGATTTTTAATAACAGCTTTCATGTGTCTTGGCATGCTTTCCACCAGTTTTTCATATTGCTTTTGGGTGACCTTATACCACTCCTGGTGCAAAAATTTAAGCAGTTCCTCTTTGTTTGATGGCTTGTGACTATCCATCTTCCTCTTGATTACATTCCAGAGTTGTTCAATAGGGTTCAGGTCTGGAGATTGGGCTGGCCATGACAGGGTTTTGATGTGGTGGTCCTTCATCCACACATTGATTGACCTAGCTGTGTGACATGGCACATTGTCCTGCTGGAAAAAACAGTCCTCAGAGTTGGGGAACATTTCCTGAGTAGAAAAGGAAGCATCTGTTTTCCAAGATAACCATGTATGCAGCTTGATTTATACGTCCTTCGGAAAGTTTAATCTGCCCAATTTCTAGAATAAGGTAATCTCTGAGTATAATTTTCAGCTTTGTACATTTCACAGTAGTTCTCCAGCATTTCACCTGTAAAACTGAAGGAAGGGGTAATTGTTGGTCCTCAGATCAGAGCGCTTAGGAGAGATTGTGTTTGAAGGAACGCTAAATGATAAGGAATTGAGATCTTGGGAAAAGCTTCAAGTGGATCTGTGACAACGTCTTAGGAAAAATAAATCTCCAGAATATGTTGAAAGTGTTGAGGAACTGCTAAATGCATACCAGTGTCTTGGAGGTTGCAGGTCTCTGAAAATGCACTTTTTGCATTCACATTTAATTTCTGCCTTCAGAATCTTGGGGATGTAAGTGATGAACAAGGTGAGCAGTTTTGCCAGAACATTAAAGTAATGGAACATCGCTACCAGGGATTTTGAATGACTCAATGATGGCAGATTACTGTTGGATGTTATATAGGGACAACCCTGAAAAATCATATCAATGAAAATCCAATGTCAAGCACTTTTTAATTTTTGCTTTCTATTTTGCATGTGAAATTATTGTGGTTCGATAAAAACGGTTTTGTAAGGTGAAGCATTTTTTTTTTCTCATATATAGATTACTGTTTTCTTAATGTCGCCAGTATATTTCCTAACAATAATAATAATAATAATAATGATGCTGCTCGATGGAAACTATGAACCTTTTTGCAATTGGGACAAAAAGATGATTCAGAAAAGTACAAAGTCATCTGCGATGATTACAAAAAATATATATATTTTTTTTTTCCATGAGTTAATCAAATGAATGTTTAAAAAGAGAAAAATGGAGTTGATATAATTCACTGAGCATCTAGGGAGATACTTGCTACTATTAAATGTGGATGAGGGCATCATCTCCATTTTGAGCATGTAAAAAAACATTTTGGCCTCCTGTTTCATGTGAGGCCATAAGGATAGGTACAAGCAGAACACATGTTAGAGGTACGAATAATCTCCGTTATTTTCTGTTCATTTCCTTACTATTTTCTACAAAAAAAAAAAAATACCTCAAGTGTAAGGGCATAGTAACGTGGCCGTATAATACAGACAACAATTGCATCACAATGACTGGACTGGCTGGCGGCTGTCCTGACCTAAACGTAAGAGCTACATAGAAATAAATGCTGACACACTAGGGTCCGTGTGTGAGAGAACTGATGAGCCAGCGGCAGTGTCTCTTGGTGAGCCAGCTGCAATGCCTCCTCCTGGCCACCAGAGGGAAGTCTCCGCAGCCTGGGAGGAGGAGAAAGGAAAGGACTTCTAGCAAGGAGATTGTGTAGAGAAGTGGCTGCCTGTTTCCTGGTTGGAGCTGAATACCTGGAGTGTTGGAGACAGCCTGCAGATGGCTGTGTGAGCAGACCTGGAGTGGGAGAGAGAGCCTGCCGATTGCTGTGCGAGCAGAGTCCACTCAGCTGCCTGTGAGTGGATATAAATGGCTGCCAGAGAGAGATCTGATGTGAAGCCGATCCCTGAAGTGAACCACACCTGAAACCTTACTATGAGACTAACTTCTACTCTGAGGTGAACTGTGCTCCTTATTGCTGGTGCTGAAGAGAACTGCTGCAAAGCCAGAAGCGAAGCAGATAGCCCTTTGTACCAGTGACCTTCCTGGATAAATCCATTGGTACTGGAAGTCCTGAGCTCAGGCCCAGCTATATATTTATGTTTTTGTGGACAAGTGTACACACTTATGCAGTATTGGTTTTGGTGCCAAAACAAGTATATTACATAATACGCAGCAGTCACCGCTGCAGTACTGAACCTTACTCATTGCATGTTCATGCTAGCAGGTGTTTAACCCCAGGGTACTTTCATATTTTGCTTACGTGTGGAGGAAGGGCAAGTAATTCGAGATTTAGCTAAGATTGTTAATTGGTGTACTGGTCCAGTTAGGGTCCTACTGGAATCTGTTCCTAGCCCAGCACACTGATCCTGGTTCAGTAACCAGGTGTTCGTACATTCCTTTGTGGTGTTATTTGCTTTCCACACTAGTTTCACCTCCCGTTTCCGTTATCGACTTTATAAACAGTTAGCATTTAAACTTAGTCTGGTCTTGTTCCTCGTTCATGGCCCGTTGTATCCTGAAAGTAATCTCTTGGTTCCATACGTATTATACAACTGTCGGACTACGCCTTCAGACACAGAAGTCTCTGCAGCAATATACTGTATATTTAATGAAATCTGCCTCAGGCGATTTCAGGGTAATTGGGAACACACTGAACTCCAAGATAACCAGGAAGTGAATAGAATGTTTTAGTTCTCTGCCTCTACGGAAAGTTCCTACTATAGCAGCTTGCCATCTGAAAGACAAAGGTAAGAATTAGGAATGGACTCCGTACACAACATGTATATTGCCTTTAACCAATAATGTATCCTAAAGCCCATAGTTTTGGTAGCTAGGCATATAAGCAGTTACTCAGCTCAGAAACCTGCTGTTATGCACAAGCTATGTACTGTACAGTAGATACTTGAAACATTCCTTTTATTACTGGATTTATAGTGATAGGGGTTCTGGAAATGTCACAAACTGATTACCGTAATGAAATGCATTGATAAATTATGCGCATTAAGTGGCACTACAGCTCGGAAGATGGGCAAAATAGCCACACCGCATCTGAAAAAGACATGTTAATCAGCAAAAAGCAGAGATTTCTGCAGGTTTTAAAGGCAGTTGGGGAAGAAAAAGGATAATATTTCCATAACATTGCTCTGGGAACATCTGTATTGAGTTAATGCACATATAATAAGCAGCAATATGAATTGTTAATACAATGAGAAGTGGGAATATGTCTGGACAGTGCAATATTGTGAGAAAAGCACATGTGAATGAACTGATCATTTATTGTGCTGCATGGGTTGTCTATATGTAATGAGTAAAGCAAGATTCCCATACACCCCATGGGCATTTACAGTCATGCACACATTCTCAGTATGTATCATGCAGTAGCATGATTCCCATGCACCCTGTGGCCTTTTAATATGCTTCATGGATTCTCATTAATATGCGCTGGGCATTTATAAGGCACAGCTGTGTGAATTCAATGAGCAGTTATATAGGTGGCAGCTAGTGATGGGTGAGTACTAAAATGCTTGCGTACTCGAATGAGCAAATCTGACTGCTCAGGTACTCGTCTTGTTTGGGGTGAACACTTTGAAATGTTCACTAGTTGCCTGCTCATGACCTAATTGATGTGGATCAAATTCATGTACGAAATAATTTACACCAGACAAATAGTCAGATGTAAGTCTCCTTGATCAGAGTATGGCATGGCTCCAAGAGTGATTTATTTCCACAGATCATCGACTTATATCAACTAGGAAAAGGGGCGTGGTTGGCTCTACAGTGGGCGTGCTTGGAGGTGTCCTTTGGACAGTGGGTTGGTCAATAGGTTAGTCCATGGGCTGATCCATGGGCCGGCCAGTGGGTTGGTCCTCTTCTCCCATCTGGACATAAGTTGCATACAAGGGCAGGGTGTGGAGAAAAGGAAGTGGTAGCCATCTTAAATGTGTCACACGATGATTATATATGAACTGACTTTTGTAAGAAGAAACTATTTCATTGGACGATTTTCTCACAATCCTCTGTCTCGAGGTTAAGTATTTGATCCAATGTTCCTCCTTAATAGTCCCCCCCCCCCATCCCCCAGATACTTTATTAACCTTCAGACCCTACCGGTTTTTTGATCGTTGAACGTCGCTCCTAGCTGTTACACGCTGCGATGTCGCTAACTGCGCCGGATGTGCGTCACAACTAGAGTTGAGCGCGGTTCGTGGTTCTCCAGTTCGCGGTTCAAGTGATTTTGGGGGGTGTTCTAGATCGAACTAGAACTCGAGCTTTTTGCTAAAAGTTTGTTAGGTCGAGTTACGTTCGAGAACGGTTCTATCAGCAAAAAGCCAAGCTAGTTACTAGCTGGCTTTTCGCTGTAATAGTGTGAGTCACTCTGTGACTCACACTATTATGAAATTTCAGCGTATAGTGTACAGGGACTGTGCGTTCAGATCACTGCTGCTGGAATAATGATCGCCATTTTTTTTTTTTTTCCTTCCTTCCCTAAGTGCGTGTGTAGTGGGGCGGGCCAGCATGTCAGCCAATCCCAGACACACAGCTAAGTGGACTTTTTGCTAGACAAGCAAGGGCATGTGTCATAGGCTGTCTACGTCACATGTCCTTGCATTAGAAATACGGTCATTTTCCTGTCTGGACGCCATTATCTGCCTTCTGCGTCTGGGTGACAGTCACCGCTGACGCAGATCCTGCCGCCGATCCTGCTGTGTACGCTCTACACACAGCGCTCTACAGATTAGGGATAGAAGTTTAATTCAGCCCTTTTCAGGGATCATTTCATCCGGCTCAGAGCCATAGGTGACAGTCAGGTCCGTGGAAACAACAGTTTTTAACAGCTACAGATAACAGCATCTGTGTAGCTAAGCTCAGGGACTTCCTTGCTGCATTTCACCATTAGGATGGATAGAAAGTGAGGCTTCTTTTCCTCTACACTGACCCACAACCTGGCCACTGTACCCTCCAGCCCTTTTTAGGAAAGCCATTTTAATTGCAGAGTGCTGCCAGTTAGTGCCATCTAAAGAGTGGCTGCTGTCCTCCATTATTGTGGCACTTGTGCAAAGCAAGTCCCACCACCTCTGTATTCTCCCCTCCTGCACATTTTTGCAAAGCCATTTTAATTGAAAAGAGTACTGCCAGTTAGTGGCATCCAAAAAGTGGCTCTTGGACTCCATTAGTGTCCCACTGCTGCCAAGCAATTTCCAGCACCTCTGCATTACACCCTCAAGCTCATTTTTACTAAGCTATTATAATTGCAAACCGTGCTGCCAGTTTAAGGGCCATAGTTGCATTGTCAGGGATAGTCTGTGTTGTTTCTTCTGCTGTTAATAAAGCTAGACCACTGCTGCAATCTACACCACCTCTCAATTTTTACTACCACATTTTAAGTGGACAATCTTGTCGCAATCAAAATGAGTGTCAAAATGACAGATGCTGGTGGAAAGGGGAACAGGCGTGTTGGAAAAGGAAAAAAAGTTTGTGTCCGTGGGGAAGGTGGCAAAGCTCCATTAACATCTGCTGAAGATAGGCCATCTTCCAGCAAAAGTAAGATGTCTACTACTTTCCGTGGACAATCCGATGTGCTCCCTTTTTTATGGACATGAACAACTGGAACAAAGGTAGATGATGCCCAAAAAAAGAACATGCTTGAATGGATCTCAAGTGGACCAACAAGTGCCCTCTCCTCCACCTCAACTACCGCATCCAAAAAACACCAGTCCTCTGAGTTGTCATCCCAATCAAACTTGCTTCCTCCCAGCTCTGAAGTCTCCATCCGCCCTGCACAGTATGGTGGAACTGAGATGGCTGAGTCTGCAGAGCTGTTCAGTCAAACTATAGCCTGTGAATCAGAGGTCTGCTCCCAAGCTACAGTGAGTACAGACCAGGAAATGGTCTGCAGTGATGCCCAGAACCTTGTGACTCAGATTCAGGCCGTGATGACTAAGTTTCTGAGCATAATGTTGACCCTTATTCACAAACTGTAACACCTGTTGTAATAGACAATGAGGAACATAGTGATGATGATGAGATGCAGATACCAGATTGGGATGACAACTTAAATATTCGGTCAGGGCAAGAAGAGGCTCGGTCTGAGGGTGAGGGGAGTGCAAACACCACGCTTGATGAGGAAGTTCTAGATCCCACCTACTGTCAACCCACAGTCAGGCACTCAAGGAGGTCAACAGAGGCAGTGGAGGAGGATGCAACTGACGACGAAGTTACCTTGCGCCTTCCAGGACAGAGGAGGAGTACTGGTAGCACGTCTACAACTGCATCCTCAGCCACCATTCTGCCTCTGAGCACTAGACGGGGTGGCTCAGCAGGTCGCATGCCCTCTAAGCCTTGCCTAGCCTGGTCCTTTTTTGACCTTGCAAAGGATCGCCCAAATCATGTGATCTGTAAAATTTGTCGGGAATCTGTTAGTAGAGGCCAAAACCTCAGCAGTTTGACAATTTCTTCCATAAATCGTCACATGAATAAATATCATATGTCCCAGTGGGAAGCTCACCATGCTGCAATGCGGCCTAGCGGAGCAAACCATCCACCGCTTGCTCCTTCCAGTGCATCCGCGCGCGCTTCATCTTCTAGGACTGTGGGGACTGCTATCACACCTGGTTTTCCACGCACAACATCCACCACTGTAACCGCAACAGGCAGTTTGCTTGGTAGGTCGTCAGTTGGTTTGGAAGGGGAAACAAGTGCGTGTGTACAGCTCTCTGACATCGATAGCATCAACGTTGGATGAAGGCAACATCATGTCTACACCTGCACTGTCCTCATAAACCTGTATTTTTCCAGCAACGCCCTACTCACCACCGTCTACACACAGCAGCCAGATCTCTGTCTCTCAGATGTGGACAAATAAAAGGCCATTTCCTGCAACCCATGACAAAGCTAAGAGGTTGACTTTATCCCTCTGTAAGCTCTTGGCTACCGAAATGCTGCCTTTTCGCCTGGTGGACACACAGGATTTTAGAGACCTTATGTCTGTCGCTGTGCCCCGGTACCAGATGCCCAGTCGCCACTACTTCTCTAAGAAAGGTGTGCCCGCGCTACACCAGCATGCCGCACACAACATCACCGCTTCCTTGAGAAACTCTGTGTGTGAACGGGTGCATTTCACCACCGATACTTGGACCAGTAAGCATGGACAGGGACGTTACATGTCACTGACTGGGCACTGGGTAACTATGGTGATAGATGGTGAAGGGTCTGCTGCACAAGTCTTGCCATCACCACGTCTTGTGTGTCAATCCTCTGTCTGTCCAAGTTACTCCACTGCTTCTGCCTCTTCAACCTCGTCTGGGTCCTCCACCTCCGCCCCAAGCCTGCCTGGTCAGGCCACTAGCGTTGTAACTGCGCAGGAATCACACACCCCTCATTACTATGCTGGCAGCAGAGCGCAACAGCATCAGGCGGTCTTTATCTTAAAATGTCTTAGAACTAAGAGTCACACAGCGGCTGAGTTGTGGGCAGCTCTGGAGACGGAGTTTGGTAAATGGTTGTCTCCACTCAACCTGCAGCCTGGTAAGGCCGTGTGCGACCATGCTGCAAACCTGGGTGTGGCCCTTTGCCTGGGCAAGTTGACACATGTGCCTTGTATGGCTCACGTGTTGAACCTTGTTGTCCAGCAATTTTTAACACACTATCCCAGCCTAGATGGCCTTCTGAACAGGGCATGAAAACTGTCTGCTCACTTCCACTGTTCAACCGCCGCAGCTGAGCGACTTGCATCACTCCAGAAGTCTTTCGGCCTGCCCGTTCATCGCCTGAAATGCGATGTGCCGACACGCTGGAATTCGACTCTCCTCATGTTACAGCGACTGTGGCAGCACCGCCGAGCCCTCGTGCAATACGTCATGGCGTATAGCCTGTGCCAACGAGATGCAGAGGTGGGTCAGATCACCCTGATGGAGTGGTCTCAGATCAAGGACCTATGCACCCTTCTGCACAGTTTCGACATGGCGACGAATATGTTTAGCGCTGACAATGCCATTATCAGCATGACAATTCCAGTCATTTACATGCTGGAGCACACGCTAAACACTATTCGGAGTCAGGGGGTGGGACAACAGGAAGGGGAGGAACAGGAGGATTCATATGCGCAAGGGACAACAACATCACCAAGCTCCAGACGTTCATAATCACCAAGGCGGCAGGCATGGGACCATGGGGGACAGGGATCAACAAGGGCGGATGGTAGCAGGCGAAATGTTGAGGAAGGTGCAGGAGAACATGAAGAAATTGAGGTTGAACTGTCCATGGACATGGAAGACTCAGCGCATGAGGGAGACCTTGGTCAAATTTCAGTTGAAAGAGGTTGGGGGGAGATGTCAGAGGAAGAAAGAAAGCTTAGCACCTCTCTGCCACAAACACAGCGTGGACTTGGTCAGCATGGCTGCGCCAGACACATGAGCGCCTTCTTGCTGCACTACCTCCAACATGACCCTCGTATTGTCAAAATTAGAAGTGATGATGACTACTGGCTTGCCACACTATTAGATCCCCAGTACAAGTCCAAATTTTGTGACCTAATTCCAGCCATAGAAAGGGACACACGTATGCAGGAGTATCAGCAAAAGCTGTTACTCGATCTTAGCTCGGCTTTTCCACCAAACAACCGTGGTGCACGGAGTGAATCTCCCAGTTGTAACTTGACAAACATGGGATGGTCTCGTCATCTTCAACAGTCTACCCGTACCAGCAGCACCGTATCTGGTGCTGGTAACAGCAATTTTATTGAATCTTTTCATAATTTTTTTTAGACCATCCTTTTACAAGGCCGCCAGAGACAACAAGTCTGACATATAGTCAATGGCTGGAGAGGATGATACAGGAGTATCTACAAATGAACATCGATGCCATGACTTTGCAAATGGAGCCTTGCTCATTTTGGGCTTCAAATCTTGAAAAATGGCCAGAGCTCTCCACTTACGCCTTGGAGATCTTGTCGTGTCCAGCTGCCAGCATTGTCTCTGAACGTGTCTTCTGTGCTGCTGGCTGTGTGCTGACAGATAAGCACACGAGTCTGTCCAGTGACAATGTGGACAGACTAACGTTCAGCAAAATGAACAAGTCATGGATCCACAAGGAATTTACTACCCCTGTGTCATCCTGGGGAGAGTAAATGCTTGTGTATTTTGAATGTGCTTGATACAAATATACCTGTGAAGTGTACAACTGGGGCACAAGAGCTGCCACTGAATTGGTGTCTGTGTGGCCCAATTTTTGGAAAAAAAGGGAGACTCCGCTTTGAGTCACCTTGCGGTGTTTTACATCATTTTAGAAGGGCATGCCATGCCTAGATCTGTGTCTCCTCCTCTTTTTCGTTGTCCAGCTCTTCTGTTTTCGCATGAGTATTTGTCCTTGTCACTTTCCCATGTGTTTGTGTTGTGTTGTGATTTTTTTGTCACCTTTTGGACACCTTTTGAGGGTGTTTTCTATGTGTTTTTATGTGTTTGATTGCCTCCCATTGTTTCCTATGGGTTCGAGTAGTTCGCCGAACCGGTTCGCCGAACCGAACTCGAACTAGACCTCCGTTCGACGAACCAAGCTCGAGACGAACCGCGACCGGTTCGCTCATCTGTAGTCACAACCACCGTTACCCCGACGATATATCTTTAGCGATGTCACAGCGTGTAAAGCACCCTTAAGCCTTTGCCCCCCTTGGTACAGACTGTTGATTAGAAAGACTGATGTACTCTCCCTACTCTGACTGCCTAGTTGGGGACTGTAAAAGACTGAAGAGGGCCTTATGATCCCATATCCATAGAATAACTAGCCTATTGAACTAGGAAAGTAGGAACTGGTATTTCTTTTCCTTTCTCAATAATCTTCTTTACACAGGGAAGGTCACAACAGACAGGCATAGTTATCATTGTTGCAGCTATTTTTATCTGAGCTAACAATCTCTGCCATCCCTTCATCCACAAAAATTATTGGTCCCAGGGATCTTCTGTACCTGAATTCTATTTCAATTCTTTTAATACAGAATTTTTT
Organism: Anomaloglossus baeobatrachus; assembly: GCF_048569485.1. Lineage (NCBI taxonomy): Eukaryota > Metazoa > Chordata > Amphibia > Anura > Aromobatidae > Anomaloglossus > Anomaloglossus baeobatrachus. The sequence goes on along the minus strand of NC_134354.1, from coordinate 161,692,226 downwards.
TTTTTTTTTTTTTTTTTATGGTTACTGTGACCTTTCAGGTGGGACTTGTATTACCTGGAATGTAGGTGCAACATGCGGACTTTGCAATTTTACAGACATCTCCCTTCTCAGCTAATATGTCAAGGGCCATTCTGTTTTGGAATGTCATTATTGATGTAGGGCATAGTTGGTCTACCAAACCTTGAATAAGTTCTCTAGTATAATTAACGAATCTTTGTTGATTATGATAGATCTAATTGATCCAGTGTACATTTTTATTTATGGTCACTAGAGGTAGTATGAACGATTCAAAGCCTGCTTTGACTTGATCTTTGGTTTTAAATTCGTCTGGTAACCCCCTTGGGGCTCCTATAGCATTGATATAAATGTGAGGGTCGAAACTACCTCTGGGTTCATGACTTGTTTCTCTTTTCCTTCTATGAAGGTCCTCAGAGTTTAGGGCTTCCTCCCCTTTTGCTGCTATATAAAGAGGCCTTATGGCTTTTGCTGGTGTGCATTCTCCCATCCATTCATCTTCTAAATGAGTTCTAATCTTCATGTCCCCACATATCCAGAAAACATCAGAAACGGACTGGGTCTGGTTGACCAGGTCCTGTCTGCTATACCTGCTACAATATCCTTCTGTGAAATTCTACAAAAATTGTGCTCCCTTCAGTGTTAATATAACAATTGTATTTTCCTGGATATAAGGTGATGCCTTGACCAGGCCAGGTGTTTCTGTTACTATTGGGTACTTCTTTTTCCACTCTTCACAATTGGAGATAAGCGAGTACCGTAGTATTTGTATTCAATATACTCGTAATGAGTATTTTGTAATATTCCTGTATTCTCCCTCACTCACTCTCCCATCAAAGCAATTAGATTTATTATATCGATTGGTCATATATTTCATCCACTTCAACCATAAGTAGGTCTCAGTGTACCCAGTTTCAACAACAAGGGTATCTTCAAATGTGGGATTTGAAATGGCTATCATTTTATTACATTTCTGGATGCGAGATACTAAAGGGTTTGAGTGTATGTTCTTATCATTTATCGACATCCACTTTCACGTACGCTAATTTGAACTTGCCCAGATAAATACAACTAGTACTTCCACCATATACATATCTGCCCATTAGGTAAGTGCCATTGTCAACAAATTGAGGGTTTTCTAGGTTGAGAACTAAAGGGTTACATTGACCAATGGTATCGCAGGGCTTGGAGACATTTTTTTACGGGAGAGTGTCATTCTAGTGAGTAGGGATTTGCCCCAAGAGTCACATTTATTCAAGACTGTGTTTGGTCTATACCTCCAATCTTCACCAGTGTTCCACTCAACCGCCCTCCATGAACTACAACTTTGTCCCCTTCCATCACCCATAACATATGTGTGTGTACGTGCGTGCGTGTGTATGTGTATGTACAGTTAGGTCCAGAAATATTTGGACAGTGACACAATTTTCGCGAGTTGGGCTCTGCATGCCACCACATTGGATTTGAAATGAAACCTCTACAACAGAATTCAAGTGCAGATTGTAACGTTTAATTTGAAGGTTTGAACAAAAATATCTGATAGAAATTGTAGGAATTGTACACATTTCTTTACAAACACTCCACATTTTAGGAGGTCAAAAGTAATTGGACAAATAAACCAAACCCAAACAAAATATTTTTATTTTCAATATTTTGTTGCGAATCCTTTGGAGGCAATCACTGCCTTAAGTCTGGAACCCATGGACATCACCAAACGCTGGGTTTCCTCCTTCTTAATGCTTTGCCAGGCCTTTACAGCCGCAGCCTTCAGGTCTTGCTTGTTTGTGGGTCTTTCCGTCTTAAGTCTGGATTTGAGCAAGTGAAATGCATGCTCAATTGGGTTAAGATCTGGTGATTGACTTGGCCATTGCAGAATGTTCCACTTTTTTGCACTCATGAACTCCTGGGTAGCTTTGGCTGTATGCTTGGGATCATTGTCCATCTGTACTATGAAGCGCCGTCCTATCAACTTTGCGGCATTTGGCTGAATCTGGGCTGAAAGTATATCCCGGTACACTTCAGAATTCATCCGGCTACTCTTGTCTGCTGTTATGTCATCAATAAACACAAGTGACCCAGTGCCATTGAAAGCCATGCATGCCCATGCCATCACGTTGCCTCCACCATGTTTTACAGAGGATGTGGTGTGCCTTGGATCATGTGCCGTTCCCTTTCTTCTCCAAACTTTTTTCTTCCCATCATTCTGGTACAGGTTGATCTTTGTCTCATCTGTCCATAGAATACTTTTCCAGAACTGAGCTGGCTTCATGAGGTGTTTTTCAGCAAATTTAACTCTGGCCTGTCTATTTTTGGAATTGATGAATGGTTTGCATCTAGATGTGAACCCTTTGTATTTACTTTCATGGAGTCTTCTCTTTACTGTTGACTTAGAGACAGATACACCTACTTCACTGAGAGTGTTCTGGACTTCAGTTGATGTTGTGAACGGGTTCTTCTTCACCAAAGAAAGTATGCGGCGATCATCCACCACTTTTGTCATCCGTGGACGCCCAGGCCTTTTTGAGTTCCCAAGCTCACCAGTCAATTCCTTTTTTCTCAGAATGTACCCGACTGTTGATTTTGCTACTCCAAGCATGTCTGCTATCTCTCTGATGGATTTTCTTTTTTTTTCAGCCTCAGGATGTTCTGCTTCACCTCAATTGAGAGTTCCTTAGACCGCATGTTGTCTGGTCACAGCAACAGCTTCCAAATGCAAAACCACACACCTGTAATCAACCCCAGACCTTTTAACTACTTCATTGATTACAGGTTAACGAGGGAGATGCCTTCAGAGTTAATTGCAGCCCTTAGAGTCCCTTGTCCAATTACTTTTGGTCCCTTGAAAAAGAGGAGGCTATGCATTACAGAGCTATGATTCCTAAACCCTTTCTCCGATTTGGATGTGAAAACTCTCATATTGCAGCTGGGAGTGTGCACTTTCAGCCCATATTATATATATAATTGTATTTCTGAACATGTTTTTGTAAACAGCTAGAATAACAAAACTTGTGTCACTGTCCAAATATTTCTGGCCCTGACTGTGTGTGTGTGTGTGTGTGTGTGTGTGTGTATATATGTATATGTATATATATATATATATGTATATGTGTGTATATATATATGTATATGTATGTATGTATATGTATGTATATATATATATATATATATATATATATATATATATTGTTGTCCTTATCTCAGCTGTGCCAGTTGACTCATTGAGAAAGGTGAGGAAACCCATTGAATGTTGCATGGTACTACATCACAATAATCAATCAAACTGAAAAGATTCAACATGTGCAGTGGTGTTTATACCAGAATGTGATCATCCCCCACTCCCCTCCACCCACTTGGATAATCGCAACCTGTTGAGCTCCTGTGAAGGGGTATAGAATAGCATAACACACAAAGTAAAAGATATTCTGCATTATGTTGAAGACTCTGGTGGAGGCACGAACATCTTGCAGTGGGAGGCGTGTATCCACATTGGGTTTTCTTTAAGCTTGGCTGAAGCGGGAGTAGTCAGGAGCACTTGGTAGGGACCCTCAAATCTCAGCTCAAGGGATGTCTGCCTGGTGGATTTCTTTACCAGCACATAGTCACCAGGTTGGAAAGTATGAATATCGTCACTGGAATCTGGGTCTGGAAAGGATGACAAAACTCGTGCATGTGTTCGGGTGCTTTCACATCAGTGGTATTTCGCCGCTCTGCCTGATCCATCACAACTCCAGTACAGTGCAATACAGTTCAATGGCATTGCGGCAATCTCCAGTCACATGTTGTCATGTGATCGGAGCTTACCGCGATGCCATTGAACTGTATTGCACTGTACTGGAGTTGTGACGGATCCGGCAGAGCGGCGAAATACCGCTGATGTGAAAGTGCCCTTACTGACAATTATTTAGTAAGGGCAATAACCTAATTCACAAGAGTATAATTTCCTAAGGCTAGCTGTTGTGGGAAATATTGACCCAATCTTGGAGGCCCCCCCCAAAAAAAATATCTCTTATGGTGTGAGTTTAGTGGGACCTCTGGGAGTGTTTGACTGAGTATAAGTCAATAGGCAAAATGTCTGTCCAGGGAAGTTTAACCTCCTGACTGGATTTTGTTTTTCAAGGTATCATTAATAGAGATGAGCGAACCGGTCCCGGTTCGGCTCGAGGCCGGTTCGCCGAACGGGGGTTCCGTTCGAGTTCGGTTCGTCGAACGTTCGACGAACCGAACTCGAACGTATAGGCTATAATGGGAGGCAATCACAAACACATAAAAATGCATTATAAATGTACACAAACAGTTAATAAACATTGCCATAACACTTACCGGTCCTCGCGATCCCTTCTGCACTCTGTCTCCTGCCGCTATTCCATCCGATGATCGCTGAATCCTCCCGGTGACCTGCACTGCCAGCAGAGAAGCAGGACCTATCGTGACGTCAAAATAGCCATGTGACCAGTCACGTGGCTATTATCTCATTGGCTACAGACTGGTCACATGACTATGACACGTCATGTAGGACCTGCGAGTGCATCTCTCCGGTACACGGTGCACATATGTGTATCGCCGTGTACCGGCGACATGCTCTAGCACACGGTCGACTCCCCGTTCCGTTAGGGACCGGCTGACACAGCCGGTCATTAACGGAGATCACCGTTGCCATAGCAACGCAGTTAGCGGTGACGTCACCGCTAACCGCGGCTCCGGGAGCACCGTTGCTATGGTAACGCGTCTGTCAGCGTTACCGCTAGCAGCCAGCAGTGATCACTCACGGAGTGAAGGCTGCACGCTGCTTCCCGATTGTAGTGAGCATTGTAGTTAGGATGGAGGTTCCCCAGCCCCAAGTGATGCCCCTCACTACAATCGTCACTACTACTACACTAGAAAGAAAGAAGACAGAAGAGCAGGATCGTGGAGGGCTGATAGGGGTAATAAAGATGGAGTCTCTAATGTGTCTGTGTATTTATTTCTATTAAAGTATTTTTTCTCTGTGTGGTGTCTTTTTTTAACCCTTTATTGGAGATTCTTAATGGCCGGGTCAAACGTGCCTGACATTAAGAATCTCTGGCTTAATACTGGCTGGTAAAACAAAGCCAGTATTAACTCATGATTACCCAACAAGCCACCCGGCTCCAGGGCTGTTGGAAGAGTTGGATACAGCGCCAGATGATGGCGCTTCTATGAGAGCGCCATTTTCTGGGACGGCTGCGGACTGAAATCCGCAGCAGAGGCGCCCACAAACCTCGGGCTAACCTGTGCTGCGGATTCCAATCCCCAGCTGCCTAGTTGTACCCGGCTGGACACAAAAATAGGGCGAAGCCCACGTCATTTGTTTTTTAATTATTTCATGAAATAAGTGAAATAATTAAAAAAAACGGGCTTCCCTATATTTTTGGTTCCCAGCCGGGTACAAATAGGCAACTGGGGGTTGGAGGCAGCCCGTGGCTGCCAGCTGTACCTGGCTAGCATACAAAAATATGGCGAAGCCCACGTCATTTTTTTGGTGGGCAAAAAACTTCTGCATACAGTCCTGGATGGAGTATGCTGAGCCTTGTAGTTCTGCAGCTGCTGTCTGCTCTTCTCCATACAGACAGACAGCAGCTGCAGAACTACAAGGCTCAGCATACTCCATCCAGGACTGTATGCAGAAGTTTTTTGCCCCCTGAAAAAATTATGTGGCTTCGCCATATTTTTGTATGCTAGCCAGGTACAGCAGGCAGGTACGGCTGCCCCCAACACCCAGTTGCCTATTTGTACCCGGCTGGGAACCAAAAATAAAGGGAAGCCCTTTTTTTATTATTTCATGAATTTCATGAAATAATTAGAAAACAAATGACGTAGGCTTTGCCCCATTTTTGTGTCCAGCCAGGTACAACTAGGCAGCTGGGATTGGAATCCGCACCACCGGTTGGCCTGAGCTTTCTGGGCCCCACTGCTGCGAATTGCAGTCTGCAGCCACCTCAGAAAATGGCATTTTCATAGAAGCGCCATCTTCTGGCGCTGTATCCAACTCTTCCAGCACCTGCCTGCTATACCTGGCTAGCATACAAAAATATGGCGAAGCTCACGTCCTTTTTTTGTAGCTTTTTGGCAAAAAAAAAAAAAATGCTTCCCTGGATTTTCCATTGCCAGTGAAGGTAACACCAAGCAGTGGGGTTAGCAGCCAGTAGCTGCTTGGATTACCCTTAGCTAGCAATACAAAAAATGCAGTGGGAGCTAACATATATTTTTTTTAATTATTTATTTAAATAACTAAAAATAAAATGGGCTTCCCTGTATTTTGATTGCTGGACATCACAGTGCTGTAAAAATAAATCTTTAAAAAAATGACGTAGCGCTCCGCGGTAATTTTGATTCTCAGCGCAGATAAAGCAGACAGCTATGGGTTGCCACCCCCATCTGCCTGCCGTTACCTTGGTTGGCAATCAAAATACAGGGAAGCCCATTAATTTTTTCTATTTAAAAAATAGTTAAAAAAAAAAAATTACGTCCCCCCATTTTTGATAGCCAGCTAGGGTAAAGCAGACGGCTGTAGCCTGAAAACCACAGCTGGCAGCTTTACCGTGGTTGGGGATCCAATGTGGAGGTCCCCTCAGGCTCTTTTTTATAATTATTTTATAAATATTAATAATTACACAATAAAAGTAGGGGACCCCCCAAATTGGATCACCAGCCAAGGTAAAGCCGACAGCTGTGGTCTGGTATTCTCAGGGTGGGAAGGTCCATAGTTATTGGGCCTTCACAGCCTAAAAATAGCAGGCCGCAGGCACCCCAGACGTGGCGCATCCACTAGATGCGCCAATCCTGGCGCTTCACCCCAGCTCATCCCGTGCCCTGGTGCAGTGGCAAACGGGGTAATAAATCGGGTTGATACTAGCTGTAAAGTCACCTGAGATCAAGCCCAGCAGTTTGTGATGTCATGGCGTCTATTAGATACCCAACATCATAAACTGTCAGTACTAACAAAAACAAAAAATCGACAAAAGAAATTTATTTGAAAAAACAGTCCCCAAAACATTTCCTCTTTCACCAATTTATTGTAAGAAAAAAAATAAAGGGGTCCCACGACGACTCTGGACCGTCTAGAATATGGGGGGGAGACACTCAGGGAACGTATCCCCCATTTTCTAGGAGTGCGGACCCTTCATGTGAGGAGTGTGGGTGCAATGAATCTGCACTCACTCTCCCCGGGTCCACAGCAGCAGAGTCCATGTCGTAATGGTTGCTACCAAAGCTGCAATGCCCTGCTCATGAGGTAAGGGCATGCCTAATCAGGAGAACTACTGTAGAGGAAGCTCTGCTCACTGGTATATAGGTGCTCAGAGGTAATAATAGATAAAATTAGTGAGTAACCTCGGCACTCTATATCTCCCAGACTAAGTCAGTAAGTCACAACGGATAGTAATGCAAAATCACTCTTTATTGGTCCGTATTAAGAAATTTTTTTTTTCATAAGCATATATGTTTTTGTCCAAAACAAGTTACAAATGACGTTTCGGCCTGAGCCTTCGTCAGATTGGACTTATCTGCATGTAATCATGAAAAATGACAATAATCAGTATCACATAAGAGTGAGAGAACAATAACATAAACTCAAACAATGTAGAGGTACAATTGGGATGCAGCAAAAAAATTGCAACACAGCAAGAAATGAAACACATGATACAAATGTCATAATACAGTACAAGGACAATATAGTAATGACAAATATGGGGTCAGAGTAGACTTAGACAGCTCTGGTACGAAAGAGATGTCAATCATAAAGTAACATGTGCAGTAGGTGTAGAGCTACACTATGCATGGCAGAGCTAATGGGTAGACCGACCATAGAAAAAGTGGAGAAAAAGTGGAGAATAAGTGGAACATAAGAGGAGAAAAAGTGGAGAAAAAGTGGAGAAAAAAATGGAGAAAAAGTGGAGAAAAAGTGGAGCATAAGAGGAGAAAAAGTGGAGCATAAGAGGAGAAAAAGTGGAGAAAAAAGTGGAGAAAAAGTGGAGAAAAAGTGGAGCATAAGAGGAGAAAAAGTGGAGATTAAGAGGAGAAAAAGTGGAGAAAAAGTGGAGAAAAAGTGGAGCATAAGAGGAGAAAAAGTGGAGAAAAAAGTGGAGAAAAAGTGGAGAATAAGAGGAGAAAAAGTGGAGAAAAAAGTGGAGCATAAGAGGAGAAAAAGTGGAGATTAAGAGGAGAAAAAGTGGAGAAAAAGTGGAGCATAAGAGGAGAAAAAGTGGAGAAAAAGTGGAGAAAAAGTGGAGAAAAAGTGGAGAAAAAGTGGAGAAAAAGTGGAGCATAAGAGGAGAAAAAGTGGAGATTAAGAGGAGAAAAAGTGGAGAAAAAGTGGAGAAAAAGTGGAGCATAAGAGGAGAAAAAGTGGAGAAAAAAGTGGAGAAAAAGTGGAGAATAAGAGGAGAAAAAGTGGAGCATAAGAGGAGAAAAAGTGGAGAAAAAAGTGGAGAAAAAGTGGAGCATAAGAGGAGAAAAAGTGGAGAAAAAGTGGAGCATAAGAGGAGAAAAAGTGGAGAAAAAAGTGGAGAAAAAGTGGAGAAAAAGTGGAGATTAAGAGGAGAAAAAGTGGAGCATAAGAGGAGAAAAAGTGGAGAAAAAAGTGGAGAAAAAGTGGAGAAAAAGTGGAGAAAAAAGTGGAGAAAAAAGTGGAGAAAAAGTGGAGAAAAAGTGGAGAAAAAGTGGAGCATAAGAGGAGAAAAAGTGGAGAAAAAGTGGAGAATAAGTGGAGAAAAAGTGGAGCATAAGAGGAGAAAAAGTGGAGAAAAAAGTGGAGAAAAAGTGGAGCATAAGAGGAGAAAAAGTGGAGAAAAAGTGGAGCATAAGAGGAGAAAAAGTGGAGAAAAAGTGGAGAAAAAGTGGAGCATAAGAGGAGAAAAAGTGGAGAAAAAGTGGAGAAAAAAGTGGAGAAAAAAGTGGAGAAAAAAGTGGAGAAAAAGTGGAGAAAAAGTGGAGAAAAAGTGGAGATTAAGAGGAGAAAAAGTGGAGAAAACGTGGAGAAAACGTGGAGAAAACGTGGAGAAAAAGTGGAGCATAAGAGGAGAAAAAGTGGAGAAAAAAGTGGAGAAAAAAGTGGAGAAAAAGTGGAGAAAAAGTGGAGATTAAGAGGAGAAAAAGTGGAGAAAAAGTGGAGAAAAAAGTGGAGAAAAAGTGGAGATTAAGAGGAGAAAAAGTGGAGCATAAGAGGAGAAAAAGTGGAGAAAAAAGTAGAGAAAAAGTGGAGAAAGTGGAGAAAAAAGTGGAGAAAAAGTGGAGAAAAAGTGGAGAGAAAGTGGAGAAAAAAATGGAGAAAAAGTGGAACACCCTTTGGTACCTTTCATGTGGCACTAAGGGGTGCTTAGCTTTGTATTTAGCCAAAAAAATGAAAAAAAAATGACATAGGGTTCCCCCTAGTTTTGTAGCCAGCTAGGGTAAAGCAGACGGCTGCAGCCTGCAGACCACAGCTGGCAACCTCACCTTGGCTGGTAATCCAAAACTGAGGGCACCCCACGCTGTTATTTTAAATTAAATAAATAATAAAAAAAAAACACGTAGGGGTCCCCCAAAATTGGATCACCAGCCAAGGTAAAGCAGACAGCTGGGGCCTGATATTCTCAGACTAGTGAGGTCCATGGTTATTGGAATCTCCCCAGCCTAAAAATAGCAGGCCGCAGCCGCCCCAGAAGTGGCGCATCCATTAGATGCGCCAATCCTGGTGCTTCGCTCCAGCTCATCCCGCGCCCTGGTGCGGTGGCAAACGGGGTAATATTTGGGGTTAATACCAGATGTGTAATGTCACCTGGCATCAAGCCCTGGGGTTGGTGAGGTCAGGCGTCTATCAGATACCCGACATCACCAACCCAGTCAGTAATAAAAAAAAAATAGACGACAAACACATTTTTATTTGAAAAAACACTCCCCAAAACATTCCCTCTTTAACCAATTTATTAGATTGAAAAACAAATCCAGGTCTGGTGTAATCCAAGGGGTTGCCATGACGATGCACACTGTCCCAGTCAATGAAGAGCAGGATGTTCCCCATTGGCTGGGAGAGCAGTGCAGTGACCTGAGCTAACATCAATGGGTCAGCCCAGGTCACTGCAGGGGGGTGACAAGTGCTGCTGTCAGTGAGGTACATTACCTGCGCTGATCTCCAGCACACTGACAGCCCCTGTCACTGAGGTCAATGACCGGCGCCTTCACATCAAGTATCGCGAGAGGTCCGTGACGTCACCGCCAGTGTCAGTCTCGGGTCGGAAGCGATAGGTGATGTGACAAGCGGCGGCCATGGAGGACAGTGACAGCGCTGAGGTCGGGATGGCGAGACTTCATCACCGCAGGTAAGCCGAGCGAGCGAGCGAGCGGGCGGGCGGGGGGGGCGGGGGGGGGTGGATGTGTGTGTGTGTGTGTGTTTGTGTATGTGTATGTATGTGTACATGCCGCGGGCAGGAGGGGGTGGAGCGAGCTGAGCGGGAAAGTGTGGGCTTCCTGCACGTAACTAAGATAAACATCGGGTTACTAACCAAAAGCGCTTTGCTTGGATACCCGATGTTTATCTTGGTTACCAGCTTGTGGCAGGCTGCCAGCGATGGCTCCTGCTCACTGTAGCTGTAAAAAGCCCTGCTTTTTGCTGCTAGAACCGTTCTCGAACGTATCTAGAACTATCGAGCTTTTAGCAAAAAGCTCGAGTTCTAGTTCGATCTCGAACAGCCCAAAAATCACTCGAGCCTAGAACTGGAGAACCACGAACCACGAACCGCGCTCAACTCTAATCATTAAGTCTTTCCACTTTTCCACTACTCTGAGGGGGATAAGGGGTATGTAAACCCAAATCCGCCCCTACCAATGTCCATAGTTCCTTAGTCAGTGCCGCAGTACATGCAGGTCCTTGGTTGCTCTCAACTACCTCTGGTCTCCCATCTCTGCATACTACCTCAGTCATCAGTTCTGTTGGTTAGCGGATAGGCTTCGGGCCATCCTGAGAACATGTCAGTCACTTCAAGTACATACTTGTACTTCCCTACTTTTGGCATTTGTTTATGATCGATTTGAATTCTTTGAAAGGGATGGCGTGATTTAGCCAAATGTTTCTTAGTAACTTTCTGAGGTGGCGCTGGATTGCATGTTGCGTGCACACACAGCAGGATTTTCAATAGTTTTGGGTGACAGTAGAAATCACAGGTGCCATATAAGTCTTTCAAATCAAGTAATTAAACTGATTCTTGCCTCTGAGTGATGCTGTGTGCCCATTCTGAAACCGAGGGGTACAGATTACCAGGTAGACAGATCTTTTTGTTCTTCCTCTAGACTCCAATCTTCGTTCTTTTTTAGCTTATGCTTCTTGCCATGACTTCTTTTGATCATCTGGTGTCTTGTCTTGATGTAGATGGATAAACCTCATAGGAGAGCTTTGAGGCCCTTCTTCAGGGTTTTGAGACATACACTTGCTATTTTCTCTTTCCCAAATGGATCCACAGCAAAGGTTTTTGCTGTTTTGTCAGCAAAGAATTTCCCCTTGCCTCTAGAGAATCCAATCTCCCATGAGCTTTGATCTTGATCACTGCAACCTCCAAAGGTAGTTCTAGAGCAGCCACAAGTTCTTGTATGGCAGCAGCATGTTTTACAGGAGTTCCACTAAGTGTTCGGCAGTATCTGGGAAGGCAGAAAATACCTAAGTCATGAACCACGCTGAAAGCATATCTTGAATCTCCGTGTACATGTTGACCAGCTTCTTGACAAGCCAGCGTCAAAGCCTTAAGTTCTGCTTCTTGTGTAATGAAGACAATTAGAAGGCCTTCAAGAGGGCGATAAATGTATTCTCCACTTCAGGAGTCCACATCTTAGGATTCGACTCCTTTTATAAGTTGATGCCGAAATAGGGAGTATCTGGGACTAATTTGTCATGAATTGGAGGAAATTATTTAGCGATTCTAGGGTTTTGCCATTTGTCTTCACTCCACCCAGCCGGGACCATTTCTGAACTGTTTACACTTTCTCCATATCCATCTTCAGGCCAGTGCCCGAGATTATGTAGCCCAGGAAGGGAAGGGAAGTCTGTTCACAGAGCTACTCTCAAGTTTGGTGTATAAATTATTCTCCCTCAGCCTCTGTAAAATCTGGTGAACTTTTTTACTGATCTGCAAAAGACACAGGAGAAAACACCGGAATGTCTTCCAGGTACCCCACCGCACATGAGTAGTACAGATCATGGAAAATATAGTTCACAAATTCCCAGGAAACTGCAGGACCATTGCTGAACCTGAACCCGAACGGCATCGCCTGATGCTCATAATGGCCATTACAGGTATTAAAGGCAGTCTTCCATTGTCGCCTGACCATATCTGGTTGTATGCACCATAGAGGTTGAGCATGGAGAAGATCCTGGAACGTTGGAGACAGTCGAACAATTCCGGAATAAACAGCAGAGGATACTTGACCATGATTTTGTCGAGAACTCTATAACTCAATAAATGGCTGACGAGAGCCATCCTTTTTATAAAGGGGGGGAAAAAAAAGCAGAATTCGACTCCAGCCAGAAAGGACTTCTGGATAAATCCCCTTGCCAGATTCTCCATGATTTACTCACACATGGCTTGGGTCTCAGACTGGGAGACACAAGGTAAATTCAGCTCTCGGGAGGTGAGGGGCCAGGCAGTAGGTTGATAGGCAGTGTGATTGTCCAATGTGTTTTTAAGTGTGTTTTAGCCTCCCTTCTGCCAAAGACTTGTTGGTATCGGCACAGTAGACAGATGGCCAACCTGGAATATTTGAGGGCACCACTGGTGGACAGACTGAAACGCGACAGATCATAAATATTATATATTTAACTTTATTTTTTTTTTTGTGACCAGACTGACCCCATGTGAGCAGATCTCCAGTCCAAGACAAGCTCGTGCATTTGAAGCCACGACGGACTTAGTAGCAGTGGATGCGACAGGCCAGGAAGCATCCAGAAGGCAGTCTTCTTCATGTGCTGCATTCTGACCCAGAGCTCAGCTTGCTTGGGGATGAACTGGATAGGCTTGTACAGAGGTTTTCCATCCAGGGCCTTATTTACCACTAGTCACCTGTGGTCCGATACCTGGAATGGCAAAAATATACGAACCGGAAAAAATGAAAATTTTAAAAGTTAAAGGTGTTTTCCCATTTCCCATCTCGAAGATCCTATTCCAATTTGTAGTAGGTGTATTAGTAATAATACTTCTACTAAATGCTTCCAGTTAGAAATGTAGTATAGTACTTTTGATGATACAGCCATGTCTCATACCTTATGTGCAGGGCAGCTTGAATATCTAAGATTACTACATACTTTACTACATCTCTATGTTGAGGCATTTCCTAATATTCTTATTACACCTACTGCATATTGGGATTGGATCTTAGAGATGGGAATAGCAGTTTAATGTGACATGGTGACAGGAAAACTTTAATGGTAGCAACTAAACTTTTAACAACTATGTCATTAAGACTAAGTTGCAAAGATGTTCTCGTTAGCCAACTTTTTTGGCTCCTGTGATGAGTCCTATCCTGGCTGTCCCACTCACACAAAAAGCAATGGTACATTGTGCATCCTACTTGCTAATTCCTTTTTTTCTGCTTCTGTACCATGCAAAACCGATATCGGGAGGTTGCAGGTTCTTGGACACCATCACACTTTTTTTTTTTATGAACTGTGACTTAATCTGTTTTTACTGTCTACAACAACAAATTACGGAGTCGCTTTCATTTCTTATACTGCTAAGATAAAATGAAAGATATGATATGGACACCACCACACTCTGTGGAAGCTGGGTGAACAAACTTCTTCTCTGCCCACAGCAGCCAATCGCAATACAACGTTCATTAATTTCTAATCAAAGGTTACGCAAAGAATTGTGACAGACCTGTTCCGGAAGCCTACCTCAACAAACACCTTCCTGCATTATACAAGTTTCCACCTGGTACATCAACGTAAAGGAATCCCAAAGGGTCAATTCCTTTGTCTCCGAAGAAATTGTAGCAGAGAGGAGGACTTCCGCATACAATCTATGGACCTGACGAGGAGCTTCTTGGCAAGGGGGTACCCTAAAAAGGTAATCTCCCGTGCTTTTCAACATTCTGTTTCTAGAGAAAGAAAGGATGTTATTAAAAAACAATGTGATGGGAACAGGGCAGAGCGTAAGACCAGTGTTATTACTACCTACAATAACCAATGGTCGAATCTGCGACGTATATTACAGAAGAATTGGAGAATTCTACAAAGTGAACCAGCCCTGGCCCAGCATATCTCTGACGTGCCGGGCATGGTGGCTAGGAGGGCAAAAAATCTCAAGGATTTCCTTTAGTTAGCCACTTTTGTAGACCTACAAGAAAAACGGATGGTGGTACTACAGTGGAAGGGTCCTACCCCTGTGGAAAATGTAATATCTGCCCTCTGATGATTGCTAGGGATCTAACTTTCTTCAATATGTTCCCATCTTCACAGAAACCATGTTTTTTTTTCAACTGCCGGACAAGGAACTTGGTTTATGGATTGATCTGTGGATGTCCTAAGATCTTATGTCGGTCAGACGGGTCAGGAACTTAGAAAACAGATTCAACAGCACTTGTCCACGATTGGTACAGTGAAAACTGACTTGGAAAAGGGCAAAACGATTTCTTCAGTAGCGATGCACTTTCTTAAGGAGCATGGTGGGCGTGTATCTAATATTAAGATTCTTGGACTGTAAGGAATTAAAACGAATATTAGAGGTGGCAATGTTACCCTGGATCTGCTTAGGCGTGAATCAGCTTGGATCTTCCAGCTAAATTGTCTTGCCCCTTTGGGTATTAATGAGGAGTTTTTATTTATGGGGTTTTATAAGCAGAGATGATGGTGTTTTCTTTTGTTTACCCCATTTGGATTTGGGTCCAGATGGGAGAATATACGTTAACATATATGTTCCCCGTTCCTATATATCCTTTAGCCTGTATAGGACTACCCTGGTCCCAATTGGAGCCTCGATGGTGATGCCTTTTACTATCTGGACCCTATTGGGAATGAGGCCTGGCAGAATTCAATTATAAGAGCAAAGGAGCAAAAAGGGATATATTTATATAAATATAAAATAAATAAATATGAATAAATATAATATCCCTTTTTATATAGGGATTATTTGATTGCCTTTTTGCCACCTTTGGGAAAGTATTCTCTATATTTTCTATGTTACATTCCATGGCAAGTTTGGCCCCTTTTTTTTTTCCCATAAAATATCTGGGTCCAGATGGGAAGATATATACATTATCATATATGTTCCACAATATCATATGTTCTCTGTTTTCTATATATGTTCCAGCTAGTATGGGATCATCTTTGTTATATCTGGTGCTTTAGGCCCTGTGCGCACTTGCCGTTTTTTGCCGCGGACTTCCTGCGGTTTTGCTGCATGTTTCGCTGCAGAAAATGTTCATAACATCTCTGCAGTGAATCACCAGCAAAACCTATGGGAAAAAAAATGCTGTGCGAACTAGGCGGATTTTGACAGCTGCATGTTTTGCTGTGGGATTCCCGCAGCAAAAACAATTGCATGTCAATTCTTTTCCGCACGGCGCTGCGGAATTTCACTCCATTGACTGCAATGTAATCGTGAAATCCCGCAGGGAATAACGCAAGCAGCAAATTCTGTGCGGTTCATTGCATTTTTCTGAGTTATTCCCTGCGGTATTTCGCGGTTTACCTGCGGTAATGTACATTGCTTGCCTGCGGTTTTCAGGGAAGTGATGTCATTATGACAGGAAGAGGAAGTGCAGCAGAGAATAAACACACATCACAGACACACACAGACATCACAGACATAGAACACAGACACAGACACAGACATATAGAATACACATAGAAATCAAACGGACATATAGAAAAAAAAACACGTGGGCTCCGCTGTATTTTTACCTTCCAGCCGAGGTAAGCACACAGCGGCGGCCCGGTATTCTCAGGCTGGGGAGGGAGAGGGGCAGGGTTAATGTCCCCCGCCTCCCTTTCACCTCCCGCAGCCGAGAATATCAGCCGTAGCTGCCCCGGGACTGTCGCATGCATTTTGCGGCAGTACCGGAGTGTCCCCAGCTCTTCTAGATGCCGTGATGCAGTGGCAATCCAGGTAATAAGGAGTCAATGGCGGCGGATCGCCGCCACTAAGTCCAGGCTTGATCATGGCAGCGTCTATGTGACAGCTGACATGATCAACCCGTAAGTAAAGTGAAAAAACACACACACCGAAAAATCCTTTATTTTAAATAAAACACAAAAAAGCCTCGTTCACCAGTTTATTAACCCCCCCCCCGAAACAAAGCTCCGACGTAATCCACAGGTTCTGCGCTGCTTACATCCAGCCGCGACTGACACAGCGTTGAATGCAGCCTCGCAACGAGACAGCAGAGGTAACCACAGGGCATTTCTCACGGCCGGTAAAGTGAACTCACTACCGACCGTGAGAAATACAGCGATCTGTCCTCTATCTGTCTATTTATTTATTTATCTATCTACTATCTATCTCAGAAGGAAATGATTTTTTTTTTCTTATTCAATGTGCTTTATTGCATTGAATGCAATAAAACACATATACCAAACCGCACGCGGCAATACCGCAAACAATACTGCGGTAAAACCGCAGCAAACTGCATGTGGTTTTCGGGTGTGGTTTGCCGCGTTTTTTTACCGTGGGTGCAGTAATCTTTCAATGCCTGCGGAATTTTCTTGAGAAAATTCCATTTTCCAGTGCCCACATAGCCTTATTCTATAGTTCGCTTCTTGTAAATCTGATAAAAAAACATTTAATAGCTCCCAAAACTGAACTTGAGCATTTCCTCTCTCCTTGTATGGCGGCCACCATCTTTTTGGAGTCCTGCACATGTGCAGTACCCAGAAACTCCCTCTGCCTCTATCTGATTGGATGCCAGCGTGCATGTGACTTCCAGGACACTGGAGACATGCATTACGCGGCGATTCTGAATGTTGGGAAGTATTCTGACACAGCTGATGAGGTAAACTCTTGGTTATTTAAACCCCCACTTCTTAGGTGGGCACATTCTACCCCTGACAAAGCTGTCCCATGTGACAGCGATACGCGTGGGGAACTTGTAATCCCACCCTGGCTATTTGTTGCTATGGATCCCACAATCTGGTAAATCCAGCTAAGGCTGGTAGTATCTGGGCTTTGTTTCAGGGATCTCTCTATTATCTGGATTGCATATATGATTGTTGTTTATATGTGCTGCTAATGATCTATGGGTATGTGGTAATTGTTATTTCTCTATGTATCCATGTTTGATGTAAAATTTATACTCATGCCTATGATCCAGTTACTTTTGAGTGACTCCTGGTTATATACATATTAACATAGCCCTGCTTAAATTTTACCTGTATATTGTGACCTCTGTATACAGCTAGGGGGGTGTTTGTCCCTTTACAGGGATCAAACAAGTATAAACTGAAAAATAAGGAGCGCTGATAGTGTAATACCAACAGATCAGTGAGGTAGATCAGGAAAAATACACTCCTCTGAAAAGGTTCTGATAGTCACAACCACTGATAGAGCATAGAATGATTGCGTCTGCTGCAGTCCCACGTGGATATGCATACAAATCACAGTGAAGAGGGGGTTAATGCCACGCATCAGCCAAAATGAAGATGTAGCACGTTGATGTTATAAACGTATTCTTTTATTCCATCGGTCTATGCGTTTCGAGGATATACCTCTTCTTCAGGACCAGTGCATCAACATAGTGACGTGCTACATCTTCATTTTGGTTGATGCGCGGCATTAACCCCCTCTTCACTCTGATTTTGTATGCACAGGGATCAAACAAGGAAATTGGAGGCTTCTTATGCCTTTTTAAGTGATTTTAATGTGTTTGTGTCCACTTTGTTTATAATAAAAACCAATATTTGTACTTAAAGGTGTATCCCTCATTTTGCACACCACCTTGCCTTTTTCTTCAAACTTCTCTGCCCACAGCAGCCAATCGCAATACAACGTTCATTAGTTTCTAATCAAAGGTTACGCAAAGGGTCAAACTGGTTCAAGAAAAAGCCTATGGAGTCAGTGTTTGTGAACCTCTACGTGATTGAAGTCTTTTCAATTTTTTTTACTGAGTTCAGCAAACGAAAGTATATAACAAATTACCATTTTGCTTTTCAAACTATTTTACCCTTGCAGATTGGTGTTAATGGCTGTCTGCAACAGATGTCCTATGTTAGTAATGGGCAAGGATGGGGTTGATATAATGGCAGTGTGATGACTCTAAGCTTTACAATGTTACATTTGGCAGACCTTATTGGGCTAAGTTCACACAGGGCATCTTTTGCTGCGTTTTGGGGTTGTATTTTTTTAGGGTTTTTTTTAGTAGTGTGTGGTTTTTTTGTCATGCATTTCCTTCTCCCAGCAAAATCTGAGCTTTTGATTTTGCTGTCCACACTGGGCATCTTTTGTTGGCTGCATTTTTTCAGGATGTATCCAGGATGAAGCATGTCAATTCTTTGTGTTTTTACTGCGTTTGTGAGCCCTCCAGATTTGACTCGTTGAACAAAGCCCGCGTTAGAGTTCGGTTCGGCGAGCCATTCGACGAACCTCTCAAACCCCTTAGAAAACAATGGGAGGCAATCACAAACATATAAAAAAACATAGAAAACACCTTCAAAGGTGTCCAAAAGGTGACAAACCACTCACAAGACAACACAAACACATGGGAAAGTGACAAGGACAAATCCTCATGCGAAAACAAAACACCTGGATGAGGAAAAAGAGGAGGAGACACAGATCTAGGCATGGCATGCCCTTCTAAAATCATGTAAAACACAGCAATGGGACTCCAAGCGGCGTCTCCCTTTTTTCCAAAAATTGGGCTCCACAGACACCCCTTCAGTGGCAGCACTTGTGCCCCAGTAGTACACTTCACAGGTACATTTGCATCAAGCACATTCAAAAATACGCCATCCTTAACTGTTTAACTTTCCCCAGGATGACACCGGGGTAGGTAGCAAAGTCTTTGCTGAACCATGATTGTTCATTTTGGTGCGTTTTTAAAAACACAGTAAGGGGACTCCAAGCAGTCTCTCCCTTTTTTCCAAAAATTGGGCCCCACAGACACCACTTCAGTGGCATCACTTATGCCCCAGTTGAAAACTGGACAGGTTGATTTGCATCAAGCACTGTCAAAAAAAGTCAGCCTTTACTACCCCTGTGTCATCCTGGGGAGAGTAAAGTCCTTGCGGATCCATGACTTGTTCATCTTGATTAACGGTAGTGTGTCCACATTGTCACTGGACAGATGCGTCCGCTTATCTGTCAGCACACGCCCAGCAGCACTGAAGACACGTTCAGAGACAACGCTGGGTGCGGGACACGACAAGATCTCCAAGGCGTAAGTGGCGAGCTCAGGCCATTTTTCAAGATTGGAATCCCAAAATGAGCAAGGTTCCAGTTGCAAAGTCATGGCATCGGTGTTCATTTGGAGATACTCCTGTATCATCCTCTCCAGCCGTTGACTATGTGTCAGACTTGTTGTCTCTGGTGGCCTTGCATTGGATGGTCTAAAAAAAATTATGAAACGATTCCATAAAATTGCTGGAACCAGCACCAGATACGGTGTTGCTGGTACGGTTTGACTGATAATAACGAGACAGTAACTTGCCAAGCATGGGAGAACTGGGAGATTCACCCCGTGCACCACTGGCGTTTGGTGGAAAAGCCGAGCTGCTACTCCTTCATACGTTCGTCCCTTTCTATGGCTGGAATTATTTCACCAAATTTGGACTTGTACTGGGGATCTAATAGTGTGGCACCCCAGTAGTCATCATCACTTCTAATTTTGTCAATCTGAGGGTCATGTTGTAGGTAGTGCAGCAAAAAGGCGCTCATGTGCCTTGTGCATCCATGCGGACCAAGTCCTTGCTGTGTTTGTGGTGTAGAGGTGTTAACCGTGCTTTATTCTTCTGACCTCCCCCCCAACCTCGCTCAACCAAAATTTGACCAAGGTCTTCCTCATCTGCTGAGTCTTCCATGTCCATCGAGAGTTCGTCCTCCATTTCTTCATGGTCTCCTGCACCTTCCAGTAGAAAAGAGGACAACCAGTCCATGCCCAAAGAACTATGTTGGGAAAACGCGACGTGAATTTCGAAGGCGTATAGGGGATCATTTGGGGGATATCCGGCATAAACGGGATACCCCCATATCCCGCCATGTTTGGGAAAATCATGGAGGTGATTCAGGCGTACTTAAATTTGAGGTCCTAGAAGTAATCACACAAAATGAAAGAGGAGGGAATTGGGACAATAAGATTCTTAGGAAAGAAACGGAATGGATCTTTCGTTTGGGGTCGGTACAATCGATGGGTCTTAATGAAAATTTAACATATGGGTGTTTTTTGGATTGATCTATATTTGGATGTGATATATCTGAGGATTACTTGGGGTGGTCTTGGTGTGGGGGGGAATGTTTTCTTCTTTACTTCCCTTAGTGTATGGTCTAGTGATATTGAAAAGACTAGAGGATGTTTGACTGAATGATAACCTCCATAATTTTAACCCCCCTTTTTCATTGGGTAGGGTTTCTATCGTTACTAATAGTAAGCTAAAGATCAACAATTGGTTAAGAGAGTGTAGGTGTAGGTGTAGGTCTTACTTTTTGTGTTTTAGGGACTGAATGTCCCCATTTTTTAATGGGCCCTAATTAACTTTAATATCACTATAATATATGTATGCAGTTAGGTCTCCTAAAATATCTATAAAGAAATAAGGTCAGGTAGTAAATATTACCCTGTTTTTCGTGTGGCCTTTCTTGATGTAAAAGTTTTATATGCCGAGATCAGCCTGTGGATGTTTTGTGCCGTGGGCGCATGCGCGGCGTTGCGCTAAGGAATCTTCTTGGAGCCGCTTTGAGAATATGGGCGGCCGTCTTGGTAGCGCATGTATGCGCAAGCGCGGTGGCCGAAATGAAGCATAATCTTGGGGCTCATGCGCTGCGCTATGGGAACTCCGCGATGCCGCTTTGTGAATATGGGCAGCTGCGTTGTTGGCGCAGGTTTGCGCAAGCGTTTTGGCTCTGATGATTTATACGGAATTTAACATCAGGTGTGTATGTATCAAGTGGGGTGTAAGACGTGATTGCGCATGTGCGCGGTCGCGATGGATGATGGGAGGCGGTTGGGACCGGAAATGTAATGGCTCCCGCTCTCATTTAAAAGGCTGCCGCATGGTGATTGTTTGGCGTGCTGGTGTCCTCATTTGGGGATTTTTGTGACGGAGGTTATCATGGCGTTTTGCCGATCTATACAGTCACATCTTATTTGGACCCCTTAATGATTGCTGTAGTGGTCCGGTTTTGCATACCATACTTTATCTGAGGTGTTTTTGGGGTAAGTGACATTGAATATATCTATTGTATTGTTAAAATTGGTAGACTGACTTGGTCCATATGACTGTTTCAGGGTTGGCTTATCTATATCTGCATACATCTTAGTGCTCTCCCCTTTTATTTATAGGGAGTATATTTACATGTATGTGGGGAATATATATATGGAATGGGGCGTTTGAGTACCAAAGGAGATTATCTATAGCCACAATTTAAGTAGGATCTTTATGATGTAGTCTCCACATGGGTGGGAAGTGTTTTTTACCTATACTGAGAGACTATATATATTTCTCTCTTTTTTTTTTCTTAGATCCATATCGAATATTGATACTAAACTCATGTATCAATAAATCCTCCTGATGAACCCTTTGGCTTTATTATACAAGGGGGAAACGCGTCAAGGTGTAAACTGTATCCCAAGAGTGTGGAGCTATCAAGCACAGAGTGTCTAACCATTACCATAAGGAACTTGTGACATGACATATGTCTGAAATTAATTGTCTCTATGAAGAAGGATATTATCTTATATGATTTCAAGTGGATATGTGAGAAATATTTCATCTATCAAGAATCCTATTAGGGATCAAATTATGGTTACTGGACTTTTTTATCTTGTATCATCTTTGGCATATATGTGTTTTGTTGCTTCACTGAGGTGTAGGGTGTAAACTGTATCCCAAGATTGTGAAGCTATCAAGCACAGAGTGTCTAACCATTACCATAAGGAACCTGTGACATGTCATATGTCTGAAATTAATTGTCTCTATGAAGAGGGTTATTATCTGATATGATCTCAAGTAGTGGATATGTGAGAAATATTTCATCTATCAAGAATCCTATTAGGGATCAAATTATGGTTACTGGACTTTTTTATCTTGTATCATCTTTGGCATATATGTGTTTTGTTGCTTCACTGAAAATATCTTTTTTCTTACAGTTCAGATGATGGCTTTGGGCCGATATTGGTTCTCTGTTCTGTGATGAATGACCTTTTTTTTTTTTTTGGCATTTTATAGGGTGCATGATATCCAAAATAACAGTTCATTAGATGAGTTACACTATATGTTGGGTGTTGGTTCTGTTAGGAATAACTTTGGGTATTCCAGGATGCGCTCAGTTTTAAAGCTATCCCTGTTTTTTCCTCTGTAAAAGTGACCAGTTAAGGATGTGATTGGGATGTTGAGTAGTGGTCATATAAGTATCAAAACAGAGTGACCAGGGATAACTTATGCATAAATGTGATGTGACTGTCTCTTAAACTGGATAGGGGTAGGAGCTAGGTATAGAGACGAAATATATGTTTTTTGTCTCTGTATAAAGCTCCTTAAACCATTGTGTGACAGTGAGTACAAATAGGTTTAATACATGTGTGTGTGTGTGTGTGTGTGTGTGTGTATATACATTATATATAATGTGAATAATGATATGAAATGTATATAAACCTTTTTCTCCCTTTGAGGAATGATGAGAAATATGTATTAGATTGTGAAAGAGGGATGGTTTATGTATTGCTATGCATCTATCCCCTTATTGATTGAATCCAGCTGAGACACTTTATATATGTTTTTATGTCTATGAGTCTGTTTAGCTTTTTGTACAATAAAAGGAATTTTTTACTAAATTTGGGGTTAATAATATTTTGAGATAAAAGTGACCCCTTTTAATATATCAAAGTAAGTTTCAACCAGTCCAGTTAGCCCAGGCCAACACATCTAATGCACAAACAGGATGCAGACAAACCTCTCGACATGATGGATACTTCACAGGTGCAAGGTAAATTGCACACTAGTGGCGCGCATAGGGCGCTGTTCACACTTGTATGCGCATGGTGTCCAGCCAGCAACCTATTACCACACCCTTACTATTAGATTAGGCGGGTTACCCGGACACTACTCACTTCAGCACACAAGGGACAGAGATTCCACTATGCACGGACGTATTAAGAGTAGAGATGAGCGAACCAGCCGCAGTTCGGCTCGAGTTCGGTTCGTCGAATGGAGGTCTCGTTCGAGTTCAGTTCGGCGAACATTCGACGAACCGAACTCGAACCGCATAGTAAACAATGGCAGGCAAGCACAAACACATAAAAACACCTAGAAAACACCCTCAAAGGTGTCCAAAAGGTGACAAACAAGTCACAACACAACACAAACACATGGGAAAGTGACAAGGACATATACTCATGCGAAAACAAAGGAGCTGGACAAGGAAAAAGAGGAGGAGACACAGATATGAGTATATGCAAGGGAACGTCGATGCCATTACTGTGCAACTTGAGCCCTGCTCATTTTAGGCTTCCAATCTGGATAAATTGCCTGAGCTCACCACGTACGCCTTGGGGATCTTGTTGTGTCCCGCAGCCAGCGTTTTCTCGGAACGTGTCCTCAGTGCTGCTGGGGGTGTGCTGACAGCTAAGCACACGCATCTGTCCACTGACAATGTGGACAGACTAACGTTCACCAAGATGAACAAGTCATGGCTCTCAGAGGACTTTTCTTCCCCTGGCTCAACCAGGGGAGGCGAAAGGCACGCATATTTTTGAGAGTGCTTCATGCAAAGCATCTTTTTCATCTGGAAAATGGGGGTCAACTGATGCCAGTCAAGTGGGGTGTGTGTGGCCCAATTAGTGGAAACGAGGGAGTCTGTGGTTGGAGTCCCCTCGCTGTGTTTCTAAAAGAACCAAGATGAACAAGTCATGGCTCTCAGAGGACTTTTCTTCCCCTGGGTCATCCAGGGGAGGCGAAAGGCACGTGTATTTTTGAGAGTGCTTCATGCAAAGCATCTTTTTCATCTTGAAAATGGGGGTCAACTGATACCAGTCAAGTGGGGTGTGTGTGGCCCAATTAGTGGAAACAAGGGAGACTGTGGTTGGAGTCCCCTTGCTGTGTTTTACATGCTTTTAGAAGGGCATGACATGGCTTAGAGGTTGACTTTCAGCATCTGCAAACTGTTGGCTACTAAAATGCTTCCTTTAAAACCTTTTTAACCGAGGATTTTCGAGACCTTATGCCCATCGCAGTGCCCCAAGAGCCGATGCCCAGGCGCCACTCCTTCACCAACAAAGGCGTGCATGCGCTACACCAGCATGTCGCACCAAACATCACCGCTTCTTTGAGAAACTGTGTGACAGGGTGCATTTCACCACAGATACTTGGCCCAGTAAGCATGGACAGGGGCGTTGCATGTCACTGACTGGGCAATGGGTTACTATGGGGAGAGATGGAGAAGGGTCTGCTGTACAAGTCTTGCTGTCCCCACGAGTTGTATCAATCCTTCCTTTGTATGTAGAAGTTAATACACTGCTTCTGCCTCCTCAACCTCGTGTGGGTCCTTCACCTGGGCCCAAACTCTGTGTGGTCAGGGCACCCTTCCTTGTAACTGCGCACAAGGAATACCACACACCTCCTTACTATGCTGGCAGCAGAGCTCAATGCCATCATGCGGTCAAATGTTTACTTTGAAATGTGAGTCACACCGCTGAGAAGTTGTGGACGGTTAGCTCTGGAGACCAAGTTTCATCAACGGTTGACTCCACTCAACCAGCAGCCAGGGAAGGCCGGGTGCGACAATGATGCAAACATGGGTGCGGCCCTTCGCTGTGACAATGTGACACACGTGCCTTGTGTGGCTCACGTGTTGAACCTGGTTTTCCAGCAATTTTTAAAGCACTATCCTGGCCTACATGGCCTTTTGCAGAGGACACGGTGTAACGCCTTCCTTAATCTACACACTCAGATGGGCTGTAAAGGATAGGCTAGAGGGTAGCCACTCACCAAGCAGGACCTCCAGAACCCTGAAACCCTTTAACCCCTATACAGGGATTAGGAATTACACAGGGCCCAAGGTGATCAATACCTGTGGAAGGCTGCAGTTCCAGAGAATAGTAGTCAGGCAGGGACAAAACATTAATTGAGGAACAGGAACAGAATGGGACGGCCAGGACTTAATCAGAAAACAAGCAGAGGTGAAATGCGGATCGGCCAACAAGGTACATAAACAGCAAGCAGGAAAAGTAGTCAGGTAACAAGCACACAAAATCATAAAACTGAACTGGGGGTAAAAGTAACCAGAGGTTCATAGCTATTTCTGGCAGTGGTCTGCAGACAGGATGGGTATAAAAAAGGGTGTGGTGTCTTCCCATTGGTTGTAGCTGAATGATGGTACTTCATCTGTGAGATACCCACCACCTACATTCAGCCAGAGATTCTGCATCTGTCAAGGTAATGCAGCCCAGTGGGTGAGCATAACCTGCGTCCACCTGCGCCGCTGGCATCAACTTCTCTCCCATCATCAGCACTATGCATGAAAGGAACACGTTGTCACCTGGCGACCGGAGTACAAATTGACGGAGTGTACTCCGTTGATGACTTAACCGCAGTGTGCGGCAATGATGCAAACCTGGCTGCGGGCCATCGTCAGGGCAATGTGACACACGTGCCTTGTATGGCTCACGTGTTGAATCTAATTCTCCAGCAATTTTTAAAACACCATCCCGGCCTACATGGCCTTGTGCAGCGGGCACGCTCGCTATGTGCTCACTTCTATCGTTCGCACACAGCAGCTCAACAACTTTCGTCGCTACAGAAGTCTTTAGGTCTGGTGGTTAAACGCCTGAAATGTGATGTGCCCACATGCAGGAATTTGAATCTGCACATGTTGCAGCGTTTGTGGCAGCACCGCCGAACCCTGCTGCAATACGTTATGACATATAGCCTGGCCTAACTTGATCCAGAGGTGGTGCAGATCACGCTGCTGGAGTGGTGTCAGATCAAGGACCTATGCACCCTTCTACACAGTTTACAAATGTCGACGAAGATGTTTAGCACTGGCAATGCCATTCTCAGCGTGACAATTCTGGTCATCTACATGATGGAGTACACTGTAATTATTATTCGGAGTCAGGTGTTGGGACAAGAGGAAGGGGAGGAAGTACAGGAGGAGTCATATGCGGAAGAGATAACAAGATCTACGAGGTCCAGATGGTCAGCGGCACCTAGGCGGCAGTCATGTTGGGGGAGAGGGATTAACAAGGGCGCATAGTATCAGCAAAAAGTGTTGAGGAAGGTGCAGGAGCCCATGAAGAAATGGAGGACGAACTGGCAATGGGCATGGAAGACTCAGCAGATGAGTGAGAGCTTGCTCACATTTCGGTTGTGCGAGGTTGGGGGGAGAGGGCAGAGGAAGGAGGCCCGATTCTCACCTCTCTGCCACCAACACACCAAGGACTTGGTCCTCCTGGATGCACAAGACACATGAGCGCCTTCTTGCTGCACTACCTACAACATGACCCTCGGATTGTACGAATTCGAAGTAATGCTAACTACTGGGTTGCCACACTGTTAGATCCCTGGTACAAGACAAAATTTGGCGAAATAATTCCAGCCATAGAAAGGGACGCACGTATACAGGAGTATCTGCAGAAGGTGGTACGCAATCTTAGATCTGCTTTTCCACTAAACACCAGTGCTACACAGAGTGAATCTCAACGCTTTGTCATGGATAGGAGGAAATGGTCTTTTACTTGTGCACGTCTGAGGGACCGAGGGCTGGCTGCTGTGCTGAGATGGCATTGAGTACAGTGTCCCTGCAGAGTTGCACTTTTGGTCATATACAAAATGAGTTGAAAAAGGACAGATGCTGGTGGAAAGGGGAACAGATGTGTTGGAAAGGGGAAAAAAGTTTTTGTCCGTGGGTTTGGTGGTTAAGCAAAAGTAACATTTGATGAAGAAACACCATCTGTTACGGTGGGACTGGCAGATTTGGATAAGGTGGTATATACTATGTTACCGCTATATACCGAAAATTATTAAGAAAAGAAAGAGAAAGTTATATATCCCCATCAGCAGTCAGTGTCCACCGTGCTCCCAGATGGAAAAGGAGAGGTTGGCAACTGGAAGGTTAGGTGGAGGATACAGAGCTGTGTGGCTATGAAACTAATAGTAGCCTGAACCGAGTTAGACGCCACTCGGATCTGGAGACTGGGAGCCCTGTTAGCGTCACAGGGTCCACACGCCCACCCAGCCCAGGAACTCCCTGTTAACATCACAGGGGCCATTGAGTACGCTGACCGTGTGCATTGGGGCCACACCTGTGGACATCAGGCGCATCAGCAGCAGCAGGCCTGTTAATGCCATTGGGCTGCACAAGCAGGAATGGTAGGACAGGAGCTGGTCTTAACCGTTCTGCGTTACCAACTGTGGTGGCGGCCTGCATCGACGCCCTATCCCTGCCTACCTCTGGCCTAAAGCCGCAATGGGTTCAACACATGGAGGTGTGCTCTTTCGGAGCATAATAGAAGACTGTGCACCTCCTTGTTGGCTCCAGCCCGTTTTATAACCTGGGTCCGCCCCAAACCAGGGTGGACCACAATGCACCTCCTGGAGACAAAAGCAGAGTGACACGTCATGAGTGGCATAACTAGTGTCCTGTTTGGAACCGCAACTTCAATAATGACCTCATGGCTGCCACGACACAAACACCTCACCAGTCATCTTCTGACCATCAATAATGAGGTGACCAGTAGACATGAGCGAACCGGTCGTGGTTCGGCTCGAGGTCGGTTTGCCGAACGGAGGTCTCGTTCGAGTTCGGTTCGACGAACCGAACTCGAACCAATAGGCTATAATGGGTGGCAATCACAAACACATAAAAATGCATGATAAATGTACACATACAGTTAATAAACATTGCCATAACACTTACCGGTCCCCGCGATCCCTCCTGCACTCTGTCTCCTGCCGCTATTCCATCCGATGATCGCTGAATCCTCCCGGTGACTAGCACTGCCAGCAGTGATGCAGGACCTATTGTGACGTCAAAATAGCCATGTGACCAGTCACGTGGCTATTATCTCATTGGCTACAGACTGGTCACATGACTATGACGCGTCATGTAGGACCTGTCATTGCACTCTCCGGTACACGGTGCACATTTGTGTATCGCCGTGTACCAGTGACATGCTCTAGCACATGGTCGACTCCCCGTTCCGTTAGGGACCGGCTGACACAGCCGGTCATTAACGGAGATCACCGTTGCCATAGCAACGCAGTTAGCGGTGACGTCACCGCTAACCGCGGCTCCGAGAGCACCGTTGCTATGGTAACGCGTCTGTCAGCGTTACCGCTGTTACCACTGACAGCCAGCAGCACTGATCTCTCACAGAGTGAAGGCTGCACGCTACTACCCGATTGTAGTGAGGATTGTAGTGAGGATGAGGTGCCCCAGCTCTTCAAGTGATGAGCTGGGGCACCTCATCCTCACTCAAATCCTCACTACAATCCTGAAGTGCAGTTTCTTCAAATTCATTTAAAGGCACTTGGAACGCTGAAATTGCTGCTTATAATTTAAGCCTCTATTAAAAACCTTTTTGCTTATGGATTGAAAAAAACTCTCCAGGTATCTGAAAAATCATATTGCAGTGATAGTTTCAATTGGCATTAAATATCATATGCCTTGAAGCATCACTTAATATACTATACTAGATTTAATAATTGCTCTACTACCGGCTGGGGTACTGCAACCAGACACCTGGTATCTGTTTGCTGCACTATCAATTACTTATTCTTTATTTTTACTTTTATTTTTATTTCTACCAAATGTGGTTTATTCTTCTTTCTTTTTCCTTGTTCTATTGTGTGAATTGTTTTGAATAAATTTGTGTCTAAAACAAGGATAGCAATAAAACGTATAAAATATTAATAAAAAAACCTTATCAGCGCTGGTTTATTGGGGATTTATTGGGCTGACAGGGGGTAATAAAGATGGAGTCTCTAATGTGTCTGTGTATTTATTTCTATTAAAGTATTTTTTCTCTGTGTGGTGTCTTTTTTTTTAACCCTTTATTGGAGATTCTTAATGGCCGGGTCAAACGTGCCTGACATTAAGAATCTCTGGCTTAATACTGGCTAGTAAAACAAAGCCAGTATTAACTCATGATTACCCAACAAGCCACCCGGCTCCAGGGCTGTTGGAAGAGTTGGATACAGCGCCAGATGATGGCGCTTCTATGAGAGCACCATTTTCTGGGGCGGCTGCGGACTGAAATTCGCAGCAGAGGCACCCAGAAACCTCGGGCTAACCTGTGCCGCGGATTCCAATCCCCAGCTGCCTAGTTGTACCTGGCTGGACACAAAAATGGGGCGAAGCCCACGTCATTTGTTTTTTAATTATTTCATGAAATAAGTGAAATAATTAAAAAAAAAAAACGGGCTTCCCTATATTTTTGGTTCCCAGCCGGGTACAAATAGGCAACTGGGGGTTGGAGGCAGCCCGTGGCTGCCTGCTGTACCTGGCTAGCATACAAAAATATGGCGAAGCCCACGTCATTTTTTTGGTGGGCAAAAAAACTTCTGCATACAGTCCTGGATGGAGTATGCTGAGCCTTGTAGTTCTGCAGCTGCTGTCTGCTCTTCTCCATACAGACAGACAGCAGCTGCAGAACTACAAGTTTCAGCATACTCCATCCAGGACTGTATGCAGAAGTTTTTGCCCCCTGAAAAAATTATGTGGGCTTCGCCATATTTTTGTATGCTAGCCAGGTACAGCAGGCAGGTACAGCTGCCCCCAACCCCCAGTTGCCTATTTGTACCCGGCTGGGAACCAAAAATAAAGGGAAGCCCTTTTTTTATTATTTCATGAATTTCATGAAATAATTAGAAAACAAATGACGTAGGCTTCGCCCCATTTTTGTGTCCAGCCAGGTACAACTAGGCAGCTGGGGATTGGAATCCGCAGCACAGGTTGGCCTGAGCTTTCTGGGCCCCACTGCTGCGAATTGCAGTCTGCAGCCGCCTCAGAAAATGGCATTTTCATAGAAGTGCCATCTTCTGGTGCGGTATCCAACTCTTCCAGCCCCTGCCTGCTATACCTGGCTAGCATACAAAAATATGGCGAAGCTTTTATTGTAGTTTTTTGGCAAAAAAAAAAAAATGCTTCCCTGGATTTTCCATTGCCAGTGAAGGTAACACCAAGCAGTGGGGGTTAGCAGCCAGTAGCTGCTTGGATTACCCTTAGCTAGCAATACAAAAAAAGCAGCGGGAGCCCATATATATTTTTTTTAATTATTTATTTAAATAACTAAAAACAAAATGGGCTTCCCTGTATTTTGATTGCTGGACATCACAGTGCTGTAAAAATAAATCTTTAAAAAAATGACGTAGCGCTCCGCGGTATTTTTGATTCTCAGCGCAGATAAAGCAGACAGCTATGGGTTGCCACCCCCATCTGCCTGCCGTTACCTTGGTTGGCAATCAAAATACAGGGAAGCCTATTAATTTTTTCTATTTAAAAAATAGTTAAAAAAAAAAATGACGTTGGGTCCCCCCATTTTTGATAGCCAGCTAGGGTAAAGCAGACGGCTGTAGCCTGAAAACCACAGCTGGCAGCTTTACCGTGGTTGGGGATCCAATGTGGAGGTCCCCTCAGGCTCTTTTTTATAATTATTTTATAAATATTAATAATTACACAATAAAAGTAGGGTCCCCCCCAAATTGGATCACCAGCCAAGGTAAAGCGGGCAGCTGTGGTCTGGTATTCTCAGGGTGGGAAGGTCCATAGTTATTGGGCCTTCACAGCCTAAAAATAGCAGGCCGCAGGCACCCCAGACATGGCGCATCCACTAGATGCGCCAATCCTGGCGCTTCACCCGAGCTCATCCCGTGCCCTGGTGCAGTGGCAAACGGGGTAATAAATCGGGTTGATACTAGCTGTAAAGTCACCTGAGATCAAGCCCAGCAGTTTGTGATGTCATGGCGTCTATTAGATACCCAACATCATAAACTGTCAGTACTAACAAAAAAAAAAACTGACAAAAGAAATTTATTTGAAAAAACAGTCCCCAAAACATTTCCTCTTTCACCAATTTATTGTAAGAAAAAAAATAAAGGGGTCCCACGACGACTCTGGACCATCTAGAATATGGGGGGGAGGCACTCAGGGAACGTATCCCCCATTTTCTAGGAGTGCGGACCCTTCATGTGAGGAGTGTGGGTGCAATGAATCTGCACTCACTCTCCCCGGGTCCACAGCAGCAGAGTCCATGTCGTAATGGTTGCTACCAAAGCTGCAATGCCCTGCTCATGAGGTAAGGGCATGCCTAATCAGGAGAACTACTGTAGAGGAAGCTCTGCTCACTGGTATATAGGTGCTCAGGGGTAATAATAGATAAAATTAGTGAGTAACCTCGGCACTCTAAATCTCCCAGACTAAGTCAGTAAGTCACAACGGATAGTAATGCAAAATCACTCTTTATTGGTCCGTATTAAGAAAAAAAATTTTTTCATAAGCTTATATGTTTTTGTCCAAAACAAGTTACAAATGACGTTTCGGCCTGAGCCTTCGTCAGATTGGACTTATCTGCATGTAATCATGAAAAATGACAATAATCGGTATCACATAAGAGTGAGAGAACAATAACATAAACTCGAACAATGTAGAGGTACAATTGGGATGCAGCAAAAAAATTGCAACACAGCAAGAAATGAAACACATGATACAAATGTCATAATACAGTACAAGGACAATATAGTAATGACAAATATGGGGTCAGAGTAGGCTTAGACAGCTCTGGTACGAAAGAGATGTCAATCATAAAGTAACATGTGCAGTAGGTGTAGAGCTACACTATGCATGGCAGAGCTAATGGGTAGACCGACCATAGAAAAAGAACGGAGAAAAAGTGGAGAAAAAATGGAAAAAAATGGAGAAAAAGTGGAGAAGAAGTGGAGAAGTGTTTGTTCATGCCAGATGGGAGATAAATAATTTTTTTCCGGCGCTGTCATTTACTGTAACGTGATCATCGGTGTACGGTGTATACCTGTGATCACGTGCCAAAGCGCTTTGCTTGGATACCCAATGTTTATCTTGGTTACCAGCTTTTGGCAGGCTGCCAGCGATGGCTCCTGCACACTGTAGCTGTAAAAAGCCCTGCTTTTTGCTGCTAGAACCGTTCTCGAACGTATCTAGAACTATCGAGCTTTAGCAAAAAGCTCGAGTTCTAGTTCGATCTAGAACAGCCCCCAAAATCACTCGAGCCGCGAACTGGAGAACCTCGAACCGCGAACCGCGCTCAACTCTAGTGACAAGTCATAGGGGCGGGCCTCTGCAAGCCATTTGGGAGTGGCCTGGCCACATCGTCAGGACACCTGATGCTCTGTGGTCTATATGGGCCCCCCACATCAGGGGCAGGGCCAAAAAGTTCATTACCGGACCTAGTCTCTGATGCAGTAAGTGCCTGAGCATGCTCAGTAGCATGAAATACAGTCTCTGAAAAAAGACTATCAGCTTTAGCATGGTGTCTAGACACAACACAGGACTTAGACCCGGCACGGAGTGCAAGTACCGGTGCAAAGAGGCTTTTCGCACTAAGTGTGGGAGCATGCGCTGTATTCCGAAATGAAGACTTGGCCTCAGGAATGGCACAGTCAGGCTGAGCATACTCACTAGGTGACACACTGTAGTTAGGCTGCGGCTGGGGTAAATCGGCACATGCATGCGCACTAGCTGCCTCTCCACACTTACACGTGGAGGAGAAATTGCTCTTCGGGTGTGGACTTGGAGATGCTGTCTATGAACAGAAGGAAAAGCTAAAGGTGTTTGTTACAGCAAGGAGCCACCGCGGAAACACTTTGTTCAATTGTGAGGGGAGTCATTTTGGAGTTTGGTGAGGAGTACCGTAACGCCAGTGAGCAGCATCCTGTGCCACAGACCAACATTCTTACGGTGCTGTGTATACTGCTTACCGTGAGAGGAGCGTAAAGTCTGTATTTCTGGCAACTGGACATCACAGTACCCGGGTATGGTAGGCTGTGCCCAGACAATAATGCGGGCACGCAACACTTTGTTTTATTAGCAAAACACATATCTGTTCTGGGTAGGCCGACTATATAGACAATAAGACTTGCTGCCTCTGCACTGTCAAATTGTCACATACAGTTTAAATCATAGAGGGACAGCGACACATGTTTGCATTGACAGTTGCTTTTCAAGATTTCCATGACTGTGTTGCAGAGCTGTGTGGTTTGCATTCACACTGTTATCATCTGCATTATCTGTGAGGCTTCAGCTAACAAGGGTATTCAGGGGGGGTAATGTGTTTTGTCTATGTTTACGTAGATAACTTGGAAGCTCTTGTGATGCGACACTGGTAAGTCGTGTTCGCACACACACACACACACACGCAGAAACACACAATTACTGCTACGCAGAGGGATTAGCAGGTAGTAGCCAACAGAATAGATTGTTCAATTATTTAAATTGTATGCATGGTTCTTATTGTTTTTTTTGGTAAAGTTAAACAATCATTTATCAACCCAACTGCCTAGAGTCCTTTTCCTGTTGCCTGGTTTTGCTGCATACTGGGGAGCCCACCCTGTACACGACTTAAAATGAAGCATAAGTCGCAATTTGAATTTCACTGTGCTACAATGCGGCCTAGTGTGCCTGTGCAACCACCGCCTGCCCCATCAAGTGCATCTGCGTGCTCTTCATCCTCTGTGACTGTGGGGACAGCAGTCTCACATGGTTTTTCACACTGAACTTCCACCCCTTTTCACGCAACAGGGAGTGTGATTGGCAGGTTATCACTTGTTTTGGAAGTGGAAACAGATGGTATTGTTGAGCTGTCAGACATCGAGAAAACCAACATTAGATGCAGGCTACATTATAACCACACCTGCACCTTCGTCACAGATTGGCTGGACTACCTGCAGTTAATAATTGCATTCCAGAAATGAAAAGGAGTGTAGAATGCACATGTGTTGTACCTTGCTTGGTAGCAAAGGAACACTAACTTAGTATTACAGACAATTTTAGGAAGGCAGAAAGAGTCAGCTCTTTGGGCAAATTAAATAGCGTGGCAAAAGTGAACAGGTGGGTACAGTGGCCGTGTTCTGTGGGTACCAGGACAGTAAAGGAAGCCTCACTTCCTATCCCTCCGAATGATCAAATGCAGCAAGGAATTCCCTGAGTTTGCTATAAAATTAGCATAGCAAAATGTGCATGAGGGTGTAATGCAGAGGTGCTTGAGATTGCTTGGCACAAGTGGGACACTAATGGAAGTCCAACAGCCACTTTTAGGATGCCACTAAGTTTACTCAGTGTTTGCTAGTATAATAGCTTAGTAACAATGAGTTTGAGTGTGCAATGCAGAGGTGCTGCACATAGATTTGCACCAGTGGGGCACTAATGGAGTACAACAGCCACTTCTTGTATGCCACTAAATGGCAGCAATTTTTGCTATCATTATAGCTTATTAAAAACAGAGCAGGAGGGTGCAATGCAGAGGTGTTGCACATAGATTTGCACCAGTGGGGCACTAATGGAGTACAACAGCCACTTCTTGTATGCCACTAAATGGCAGCAATTTTTGCTATCATTATAGCTTATTAAAAACAGAGCAGGAGGGTGTCATGCAGAGGTGCTGCACATAGATTTGCACCAGTGGGGCACTAATGGAGTACAACAGCCACTTTTTGTATGCCACTAAATGGCAGCATTTTTTGCTATCATTATAGCTTATTAAAAACAGAGCAGGAGGGTGTCATGCAGAAGTGCTAGAAATAGCTTGGCACCAGTGGGGCACTAATGGAAGTCCAACAGCCACTTTTAGGATGCCACTAAGTTTCCTCAGTGTTTGCTAGTATAATGGCTTAGTAACAATGAGTTTGAGTGTGCAAAGGGCAGGAGGGTACAGTGGCAGGGTTGTGGGTCTGGGTAGAGGAAAGGAAGCCTCCCTTTCTATCCCTCCTAATGGGGAAATGCAGCGAGGAAATCCCTGACCTTAGCTACACAGACGCTGTCATCTTGTGTAGCTGTTAAACTCTGTTTTCACGGACCTGACTGTCACCTATGGCTCTGACCCTGCCGGTATTAGACCTTACAAGGGCTGAAAGAAACTTCTATCCCTATTCTGTATAGCGCTGTGTATAGAGCGTACACAGCAGTATCGGAGACAGGAGCTATGCCAGCGGTGACTGACACAAGACGCAGAAGGCAGATAATGGCGTGCTGGAGGAAAATGTCCGTTTTTATAATGCAGGGACATGTGACATGGACATCCTATCACACATGCCGTTGCTTCTCTGGCTAAAAGTCCACTTAGCTGTGTGTGTGTCTGGGATTGGCTGACATGCTGGCCCGCCCCACTACACGTGCGCGCTTAGGGAAGGAAGACAAGGAAAAAAAAATTAAATGGCGATCGCCATTATCCAAACAGCAGTGATCTGAATGCGCTGTTCCCGCACACTATAAGATAAGCAGACCTGCCAACAGGCAGGGAGATGCAGCCAAAATCCTAAATATGATATATTGTATAGCAAGGATTTAAAATTTAACTTTTAATAAATATAATAATAAAATAGATCAAAGTGCAAAGTGAAGTACAATAAAAGGAAGGATCTCACCCAGTTCTTCTCCTGAGGGATCCACACCACTGTATAGACCAAGGCGGGCGGGCATCAGACCAATGACGTAAAGCCGGGGATAAACAGTATAGTTACATTACCCCTGTCGTGCCCCTGCAATAGCTTCCGCCCTTACAAGGGCAGCACCCAAGTCAGGATAACTACCCCAGTAAATACACAATAACCCTCCCAACGCGTTTCCCTCTCCGTGTAACAGGAGAGTTCCTCAGGGGAGAAAAAGAAAGTAAAGCCTGCAGTGGCAGGTCAATACATTACATTACACTACTTGCTTTCAGTAAGTGTGTTCACACACCGCTTTCAGTGTATGTGCTAATGGCCAGTGGGACGCTGTATACTGCCAGAGCCCGACCCTATATACCTCTCAGTACTCCTGTATCACCTGCAATCAGTGGGAGCACATATTTCAGCAGCCTTACTAATCGATCACCAAAAACAAACATAGAAAGATCTGCCCAGATTCTTATCAAGCTGAGCAGGTATACACATCCTCATATTCATGCAGGGCGGATCGGAATAATTTCACCCATCCTGCCCAACAAACTTACAGTTCAGGTGGACTCAAATGACTGTGCCCGTGCGATCCGCACTCAATCCATCAGGTCTAGGTTGTCCCAGAGGCCACTAGTGCGCACGCGCGGCTGAGTGATAGTTCTTACGCGCTCCAGAGTGGAACGCACACACCGCGCATGCGCGAGATCACGCTCTCCATCTATCGCGTGTATGCTGCCCGGGCGGTCACCAGAGCACACGCGCGGCTGGTTCAAAGTTCGTCCGCGTTCCACAGTGGAACGCACACACAGCGCATGCGTGGGTCACATTCTAATATTATTAATTGACAGGCGGTACTTCCGCGTACCACTCTGGAACGCACCAGCCACACAGCGCAGAACATAATGGACAACCAAGAGATTCTTACAGCACAAAAAATTAGTGTAATACATTAAATCGGTTAGCCATCACTGCCACCACTGGTACCTCCTAAAATGTAGGGGTACATAAGTAATGGCTTCTATAGAGCATAGCACATTCATCAGTCTCTTAGTCATGAATCAGTAATATTGTTAGATTCTCTGGAGCCACTTGAACAATGTACACGTTAATGAGGGAATAAGGGATCGAAATATATATAGGGTCGACATGGACCAAACTAACACTGCACAATAATGGGAGAACATAAATCATGGGATAACCCAACAAGGTATCAAATACTGGAAGAACTGTAGGGGCAAATTCACTGCACCCCACAACCACCATAATAGCTCCCACAAGCCTACTATCTCAAAAACCACGGTCCGGTGTAGGCTAACAGAAAGGCTTTATATAACTGATCATTGGCGCGGTTAAAAAGACGAAACCACCATCAACCACCACAACGTACACCTCAGCCCAAGATTTTAGATAAAGCTGCCATAATTAATCTGGTCATTAAGACCCTCAGGACGACAAGTCCGCAGTCTGAAAATCATCCTTGCTTCCTTTTGAAGGAGAAATCTATCCAAATTACCTCCTCTTGGGGATGGATTCACTCTCAAAATCCCCATGAAGGTAATTGCCTCCCTGTTGCCAGGGTGCTGTGCATTCATGTGCCTGGAAATAGGAGTTTCGCGTTCATTCCTTATATCGCCAAGGTGCTCACCCACCCGTCGGCGTAGCTCCCTGGTGGTCTTTCCAACATATTGCTTCCCGCAATGACACGTAGCTAAATACACTACCCCCCTCGTCTTGCAATTTATAAAGTCCTTCATTTTTAGACACTCTCCCGTGACCGTGCTAGTGTAAGTCTTGCCTGTCTGGACGTGACTACAGGCCACACAGGACCCACATCTAAAGCACCCAGTAGGTTTACTTGGGAGCCACGTTGTTGGTTTGTCCGGTGCCACAAAGTGACTGTGCGTCAGACGGTCACGTAAGGAACGATTTTTTCGGAATGTTATAGACGGTTGTGTACCAATAGTGTCTGCAATATCAGTGTCCATCTTCAGGACCCCCCAGTGCCGCTCCAGAATACCTCTCACTTGGTTTGCCCCCTTTGTAAAGGTCGTGATAAATCTCACCAAGCCACCATTCTCCTCCTTTTTAGGTTTTGGAACAAGGAGTCGGTTCCGATCCTGGCTCAGAGAATGGTGGTAGGCCTCCTTGAGAATATGGTTCGGGTAACCCTTATCAAGGAAGCGCTCCCTCAGGTCTTTAGCCTTTTCAACAAATTCATCCCTCGTGGAGCAATTCCGTCTGAGACGTAGGTATTGACCTTTCGGAATACCGCGTCGCAGAGGGAAAGGATGATGACTTCTCCAATTTAGGAGAGAATTGGTTGCAGTGGGTTTCCTGAAGATGGTCGTCTGTAAGCCCCCCTGAGAGTCTATCGAGACCAATAAGTCCAGAAAGGATAATTCGCTGGGATGGATGACGAACGTAAAATTAAGGCCTATCGAGTTACAGTTCAGATCTTTCACAAAATTTGTAAACTCATCCCGAGGCCCCTTCCATAGTACAAAAACATCGTCTATAAACCTAGTCCAAATTTCAATCATAGACGTATACCTGGACATTCTTTCGGAGAACACACATGTGTCCTCCCACCAGCCCAGGAACAGATTTGCATAACAGGGAGCACAGGGGCTCCCCATTGCAGTGCCCCTGAGCTGGTGGTAAATCGAACCGTCAAACGTGAAAAAGTTGTTATACAAGACAAAGTGTAACAGGGATAGAACAAACTGGTTATGAACCTCAAACTGCTGACCCCTTGTTGACAAAAAATACTCCACGGCCCTTATACCTTGTTCATGGGGTATTGAAGAGTACAAACTCTCTACATCAATACTTGCCAGGAAAGTCTCAGAGTCCACCGTGACCCCCTCTATCCTCTTCATGAAATCCATACTATCACGGATATAGGAGGGTAATGATGTCACAAATGGACTAAGGATTTCATCCAAATAGATGCCCACGTTCTGTCCTATGCTGCCGACGCCAGAAACTATGGGTCGACCTCTTAGGGGTGTGGTCCCCTTATGAATTTTAGGCAGGACATAGAACGTGGGCATCACCGGGTAGTCAGAGAATAAGAAGGAAAATTCATCAGCACCAATCAGCCCATCTGCCTTTGCTTTACCAAGCAGGTCTCTCAATGTTTTTTTGGAGAGTTCCAGCGGACTACTAGAGACTCTCTTGTATGTAGCCATATCCTTTAGACCATCCAAACAAATTTTACGATAATCTTGAGAATCCAAAACAACCACATTGCCCCCCTTATCGGAGGGCTTAATGGTAATTGTCTTGTCCTTCTCCAACATACAGAGAGCCTTCATCTCAAATTTAGTAAGATTATTACTCTGCGTTACAAGATTACTGGCTACCGATTTTGATAAACACGCCCGTTGGTCATGAGGGCTTCCAAATGATTCACACACATCACGGGTCACTAAATTCAAAAAGATGTCTATAGCTGAAATATCAGTGGTACTTGGAGGCATTTTGGTGCTCGGATTTTTAAGGTTGGTGAAGGGACCCCTTCCAGTGTTAGTAGTAGTGGGCATATCCAGATTAGCCAGCAATCTAACATCACCCAACATATCAGAGGGTATATTTAACTCCTCACACAATCGATTATCCTTTAATTTAAAGAACTTTCTCCAACGGAGTTTCCTGATAAACAAGTTTAGGTCAACAATAAAGTCAAAAATGGACATGTCGCTAGTGGGCACAAAAGAAAGTCCCTTGCTTAGGACCGACATTTCGGCACTGGTGAGAGGTCGCCTGGACAAATTAATAATTTGGGAATCTACTCTTTGCTTTTTGTTTTGTGGCTCCTCAAAAAATGTTGTCTCTCTAAAAAAGAGCCGTTATTTGAGCCAATGGGGTATTGGCGATTCCCTCTAAAGTTACCCTTATGGAATTTTCTCCCTCTCTGTTGGTTAAACGAATTGGGATGTCTACTCTCTGAGTCAGAGGCCTCTGTCTCCGTAGACGAGAGGTCCGATTCCCGCTCCCTGGCGGACGTCCCCTCCGTTGGAACAAACTGATAAACCTTATTTTCTTTAAAATCTTGGAGATCCCGCACAAATTGCTTGTGCTTCCTCTCCTTAATTCGATACTGGTATTTCTCTACTGTACTCTGTAGAAGGTTCTCTTTGGCTACAAAATCAACCTCTCCCTGAAAGGTCTTAATGAATTCAATCTGTTCTTTCAGTTTATTATCCAAAGCCTCAAGACAAACCCTCTCCTCTGTCAGCAGAATTTTCATCAGCCTCAAGGAACTAGCAGTTGCTTCTTTTTCCCATGCACTCACTAACTGAGGGGTACGGCACCTCGGTGCAGGTAGTAGCGAAATACGCAAGCCCCTTGGTACTATTCCGTTTTTTATATAATTGTCCAGGCTCTGTACCTCCCACCAGCTCGTTGTTTGTTCCTTATAGGTCTTAGTGATCTCTTTAAATGCCGTTGTATATGATGGCAGAAATTTTTTCTGAGCAAATTCTTTCTCAGAAAAAATATCTCTTGCCTCGGTTAACCATGAGGTAGTATCCGGCGCTGACGCCAAGAAACCAGCCATGCCAGATATTCAAATACAATAAGATAAGCAGACCTGCCAACAGGCAGGGAGATGCAGCCAAAATCCTAAATATGATATATTGTATAGCAAGGATTTAAAATTTAACTTTTAATAAATATAATAATAAAATAGATCAAAGTGCAAAGTGAAGTACAATAAAAGGAAGGATCTCACCCAGTTCTTCTCCTGAGGGATCCACACCACTGTATAGACCAAGGCGGGCGGGCATCAGACCAATGACGTAAAGCCGGGGATAAACAGTATAGTTACATTACCCCTGTCGTGCCCCTGCAATAGCTTCCGCCCTTACAAGGGCAGCACCCAAGTCAGGATAACTACCCCAGTAAATACACAATAACCCTCCCAACGCGTTTCCCTCTCCGTGTAACAGGAGAGTTCCTCAGGGGAGAAAAAGAAAGTAAAGCCTGCAGTGGCAGGTCAATACATTACATTACACTACTTGCTTTCAGTAAGTGTGTTCACACACCGCTTTCAGTGTATGTGCTAATGGCCAGTGGGACGCTGTATACTGCCAGAGCCCGACCCTATATACCTCTCAGTACTCCTGTATCACCTGCAATCAGTGGGAGCACATATTTCAGCAGCCTTACTAATCGATCACCAAAAACAAACATAGAAAGATCTGCCCAGATTCTTATCAAGCTGAGCAGGTATACACATCCTCATATTCATGCAGGGCGGATCGGAATAATTTCACCCATCCTGCCCAACAAACTTACAGTTCAGGTGGACTCAAATGACTGTGCCCGTGCGATCCGCACTCAATCCATCAGGTCTAGGTTGTCCCAGAGGCCACTAGTGCGCACGCGCGGCTGAGTGATAGTTCTTACGCGCTCCAGAGTGGAACGCACACACCGCGCATGCGCGAGATCACGCTCTCCATCTATCGCGTGTATGCTGCCCGGGCGGTCACCAGAGCACACGCGCGGCTGGTTCAAAGTTCGTCCGCGTTCCACAGTGGAACGCACACACAGCGCATGCGTGGGTCACATTCTAATATTATTAATTGACAGGCGGTACTTCCGCGTACCACTCTGGAACGCACCAGCCACACAGCGCAGAACATAATGGACAACCAAGAGATTCTTACAGCACAAAAAATTAGTGTAATACATTAAATCGGTTAGCCATCACTGCCACCACTGGTACCTCCTAAAATGTAGGGGTACATAAGTAATGGCTTCTATAGAGCATAGCACATTCATCAGTCTCTTAGTCATGAATCAGTAATATTGTTAGATTCTCTGGAGCCACTTGAACAATGTACACGTTAATGAGGGAATAAGGGATCGAAATATATATAGGGTCGACATGGACCAAACTAACACTGCACAATAATGGGAGAACATAAATCATGGGATAACCCAACAAGGTATCAAATACTGGAAGAACTGTAGGGGCAAATTCACTGCACCCCACAACCACCATAATAGCTCCCACAAGCCTACTATCTCAAAAACCACGGTCCGGTGTAGGCTAACAGAAAGGCTTTATATAACTGATCATTGGCGCGGTTAAAAAGACGAAACCACCATCAACCACCACAACGTACACCTCCAGAGAATCTAACAATATTACTGATTCATGACTAAGAGACTGATGAATGTGCTATGCTCTATAGAAGCCATTACTTATGTACCCCTACATTTTAGGAGGTACCAGTGGTGGCAGTGATGGCTAACCGATTTAATGTATTACACTAATTTTTTGTGCTGTAAGAATCTCTTGGTTGTCCATTATGTTCTGCGCTGTGTGGCTGGTGCGTTCCAGAGTGGTACGCGGAAGTACCGCCTGTCAATTAATAATATTAGAATGTGACCCACGCATGCGCTGTGTGTGCGTTCCACTGTGGAACGCGGACGAACTTTGAACCAGCCGCGCGTGTGCTCTGGTGACCGCCCGGGCAGCATACACGCGATAGATGGAGAGCGTGATCTCGCGCATGCGCGGTGTGTGCGTTCCACTCTGGAGCGCGTAAGAACTATCACTCAGCCGCGCGTGCGCACTAGTGGCCTCTGGGACAACCTAGACCTGATGGATTGAGTGCGGATCGCACGGGCACAGTCATTTGAGTCCACCTGAACTGTAAGTTTGTTGGGCAGGATGGGTGAAATTATTCCGATCCGCCCTGCATGAATATGAGGATGTGTATACCTGCTCAGCTTGATAAGAATCTGGGCAGATCTTTCTATGTTTGTTTTTGGTGATCGATTAGTAAGGCTGCTGAAATATGTGCTCCCACTGATTGCAGGTGATACAGGAGTACTGAGAGGTATATAGGGTCGGGCTCTGGCAGTATACAGCGTCCCACTGGCCATTAGCACATACACTGAAAGCGGTGTGTGAACACACTTACTGAAAGCAAGTAGTGTAATGTAATGTATTGACCTGCCACTGCAGGCTTTACTTTCTTTTTCTCCCCTGAGGAACTCTCCTGTTACACGGAGAGGGAAACGCGTTGGGAGGGTTATTGTGTATTTACTGGGGTAGTTATCCTGACTTGGGTGCTGCCCTTGTAAGGGCGGAAGCTATTGCAGGGGCACGACAGGGGTAATGTAACTATACTGTTTATCCCCGGCTTTACGTCATTGGTCTGATGCCCGCCCGCCTTGGTCTATACAGTGGTGTGGATCCCTCAGGAGAAGAACTGGGTGAGATCCTTCCTTTTATTGTACTTCACTTTGCACTTTGATCTATTTTATTATTATATTTATTAAAAGTTAAATTTTAAATCCTTGCTATACAATATATCATATTTAGGATTTTGGCTGCATCTCCCTGCCTGTTGGCAGGTCTGCTTATCTTATTGTATTTGAATATCTGGCATGGCTGGTTTCTTGGCGTCAGCGCCGGATACTACCTCATGGTTAACCGAGGCAAGAGATATTTTTTCTGAGAAAGAATTTGCTCAGAAAAAATTTCTGCCATCATATACAACGGCATTTAAAGAGATCACTAAGACCTATAAGGAACAAACAACGAGCTGGTGGGAGGTACAGAGCCTGGACAATTATATAAAAAACGGAATAGTACCAAGGGGCTTGCGTATTTCGCTACTACCTGCACCGAGGTGCCGTACCCCTCAGTTAGTGAGTGCATGGGAAAAAGAAGCAACTGCTAGTTCCTTGAGGCTGATGAAAATTCTGCTGACAGAGGAGAGGGTTTGTCTTGAGGCTTTGGATAATAAACTGAAAGAACAGATTGAATTCATTAAGACCTTTCAGGGAGAGGTTGATTTTGTAGCCAAAGAGAACCTTCTACAGAGTACAGTAGAGAAATACCAGTATCGAATTAAGGAGAGGAAGCACAAGCAATTTGTGCGGGATCTCCAAGATTTTAAAGAAAATAAGGTTTATCAGTTTGTTCCAACGGAGGGGACGTCCGCCAGGGAGCGGGAATCGGACCTCTCGTCTACGGAGACAGAGGCCTCTGACTCAGAGAGTAGACATCCCAATTCGTTTAACCAACAGAGAGGGAGAAAATTCCATAAGGGTAACTTTAGAGGGAATCGCCAATACCCCATTGGCTCAAATAACGGCTCTTTTTTAGAGAGACAACATTTTTTGAGGAGCCACAAAACAAAAAGCAAAGAGTAGATTCCCAAATTATTAATTTGTCCAGGCGACCTCTCACCAGTGCCGAAATGTCGGTCCTAAGCAAGGGACTTTCTTTTGTGCCCACTAGCGACATGTCCATTTTTGACTTTATTGTTGACCTAAACTTGTTTATCAGGAAACT
The DNA here is from genome assembly GCF_048569485.1 of Anomaloglossus baeobatrachus. NCBI lineage: Eukaryota > Metazoa > Chordata > Amphibia > Anura > Aromobatidae > Anomaloglossus > Anomaloglossus baeobatrachus. The sequence continues at coordinate 161,648,145 of NC_134354.1, read as the reverse complement.
CCGTTGGAGAAAGTTCTTTAAATTAAAGGATAATCGATTGTGTGAGGAGTTAAATATACCCTCTGATATGTTGGGTGATGTTAGATTGCTGGCTAATCTGGATATGCCCACTACTACTAACACTGGAAGGGGTCCCTTCACCAACCTTAAAAATCCGAGCACCAAAATGCCTCCAAGTACCACTGATATTTCAGCTATAGACATCTTTTTGAATTTAGTGACCCGTGATGTGTGTGAATCATTTGGAAGCCCTCATGACCAACGGGCGTGTTTATCAAAATCGGTAGCCAGTAATCTTGTAACGCAGAGTAATAATCTTACTAAATTTGAGATGAAGGCTCTCTGTATGTTGGAGAAGGACAAGACAATTACCATTAAGCCCTCCGATAAGGGGGGCAATGTGGTTGTTTTGGATTCTCAAGATTATCGTAAAATTTGTTTGGATGGTCTAAAGGATATGGCTACATACAAGAGAGTCTCTAGTAGTCCGCTGGAACTCTCCAAAAAAACATTGAGAGACCTGCTTGGTAAAGCAAAGGCAGATGGGCTGATTGGTGCTGATGAATTTTCCTTCTTATTCTCTGACTACCCGGTGATGCCCACGTTCTATGTCCTGCCTAAAATTCATAAGGGGACCACACCCCTAAGAGGTCGACCCATAGTTTCTGGCGTCGGCAGCATAGGACAGAACGTGGGCATCTATTTGGATGAAATCCTTAGTCCATTTGTGACATCATTACCCTCCTATATCCGTGATAGTATGGATTTCATGAAGAGGATAGAGGGGGTCACGGTGGACTCTGAGACTTTCCTGGCAAGTATTGATGTAGAGAGTTTGTACTCTTCAATACCCCATGAACAAGGTATAAGGGCCGTGGAGTATTTTTTGTCAACAAGGGGTCAGCAGTTTGAGGTTCATAACCAGTTTGTTCTATCCCTGTTACACTTTGTCTTGTATAACAACTTTTTCACGTTTGACGGTTCGATTTACCACCAGCTCAGGGGCACTGCAATGGGGAGCCCCTGTGCTCCCTGTTATGCAAATCTGTTCCTGGGCTGGTGGGAGGACACATGTGTGTTCTCCGAAAGAATGTCCAGGTATACGTCTATGATTGAAATTTGGACTAGGTTTATAGACGATGTTTTTGTACTATGGAAGGGGCCTCGGGATGAGTTTACAAATTTTGTGAAAGATCTGAACTGTAACTCGATAGGCCTTATTTTTACGTTCGTCATCCATCCCAGCGAATTATCCTTTCTGGACTTATTGGTCTCGATAGACTCTCAGGGGGGCTTACAGACGACCATCTTCAGGAAACCCACTGCAACCAATTCTCTCCTAAATTGGAGAAGTCATCATCCTTTCCCTCTGCGACGCGGTATTCCGAAAGGTCAATACCTACGTCTCAGACGGAATTGCTCCACGAGGGATGAATTTGTTGAAAAGGCTAAAGACCTGAGGGAGCGCTTCCTTGATAAGGGTTACCCGAACCATATTCTCAAGGAGGCCTACCACCATTCTCTGAGCCAGGATCGGAACCGACTCCTTGTTCCAAAACCTAAAAAGGAGGAGAATGGTGGCTTGGTGAGATTTATCACGACCTTTACAAAGGGGGCAAACCAAGTGAGAGGTATTCTGGAGCGGCACTGGGGGGTCCTGAAGATGGACACTGATATTGCAGACACTATTGGTACACAACCGTCTATAACATTCCGAAAAAATCGTTCCTTACGTGACCGTCTGACGCACAGTCACTTTGTGGCACCGGACAAACCAACAACGTGGCTCCCAAGTAAACCTACTGGGTGCTTTAGATGTGGGTCCTGTGTGGCCTGTAGTCACGTCCAGACAGGCAAGACTTACACTAGCACGGTCACGGGAGAGTGTCTAAAAATGAAGGACTTTATAAATTGCAAGACGAGGGGGGTAGTGTATTTAGCTACGTGTCATTGCGGGAAGCAATATGTTGGAAAGACCACCAGGGAGCTACGCCGACGGGTGGGTGAGCACCTTGGCGATATAAGGAATGAACGCGAAACTCCTATTTCCAGGCACATGAATGCACAGCACCCTGGCAACAGGGAGGCAATTACCTTCATGGGGATTTTGAGAGTGAATCCATCCCCAAGAGGAGGTAATTTGGATAGATTTCTCCTTCAAAAGGAAGCAAGGATGATTTTCAGACTGCGGACTTGTCGTCCTGAGGGTCTTAATGACCAGATTAATTATGGCAGCTTTATCTAAAATCTTGGGCTGAGGTGTACGTTGTGGTGGTTGATGGTGGTTTCGTCTTTTTAACCGCGCCAATGATCAGTTATATAAAGCCTTTCTGTTAGCCTACACCGGACCGTGTTTTTTGAGATAGTAGGCTTGTGGGAGCTATTATGGTGGTTGTGGGGTGCAGTGAATTTGCCCCTACAGTTCTTCCAGTATTTGATACCTTGTTGGGTTATCCCATGATTTATGTTCTCCCATTATTGTGCAGTGTTAGTTTGGTCCATGTCGACCCTATATATATATCGATCCCTTATTCCCTCATTAACGTGTACATTGTTCAAGTGGCTCCAGAGAATCTAACAATATTACTGATTCATGACTAAGAGACTGATGAATGTGCTATGCTCTATAGAAGCCATTACTTATGTACCCCTACATTTTAGGAGGTACCAGTGGTGGCAGTGATGGCTAACCGATTTAATGTATTACACTAATTTTTTGTGCTGTAAGAATCTCTTGGTTGTCCATTATGTTCTGCGCTGTGTGGCTGGTGCGTTCCAGAGTGGTACGCGGAAGTACCGCCTGTCAATTAATAATATTAGAATGTGACCCACGCATGCGCTGTGTGTGCGTTCCACTGTGGAACGCGGACGAACTTTGAACCAGCCGCGCGTGTGCTCTGGTGACCGCCCGGGCAGCATACACGCGATAGATGGAGAGCGTGATCTCGCGCATGCGCGGTGTGTGCGTTCCACTCTGGAGCGCGTAAGAACTATCACTCAGCCGCGCGTGCGCACTAGTGGCCTCTGGGACAACCTAGACCTGATGGATTGAGTGCGGATCGCACGGGCACAGTCATTTGAGTCCACCTGAACTGTAAGTTTGTTGGGCAGGATGGGTGAAATTATTCCGATCCGCCCTGCATGAATATGAGGATGTGTATACCTGCTCAGCTTGATAAGAATCTGGGCAGATCTTTCTATGTTTGTTTTTGGTGATCGATTAGTAAGGCTGCTGAAATATGTGCTCCCACTGATTGCAGGTGATACAGGAGTACTGAGAGGTATATAGGGTCGGGCTCTGGCAGTATACAGCGTCCCACTGGCCATTAGCTAGAAAAATATGGTGTGCACTCAGTTATTGGTAAATTGATGGAGGTGCTAGTGAGTGGACCGAGGTCCAGACTATCAAGTACAATGTAGACACTGCACTCTCCTATTCAAAGAACGAGGTATATAAAGACCAACAAAATTGTTTTAGTTCAAAAAGGTTATTTTTTGTTTTTTATTTTTGTATTTTCAAAGCTATAGGGCAATAAAGTGACAATAATACATATGGTGGGACGTTTCGGCCACAACACTGGCCTTCTTCACGCCGTATTTACACTCCAAAGAAGTGAAGGAAACTAATCTCCAATAGATGTAAGGAGTGTGTATAGAGAAATGTAGAGTAGGGGAACACCCTAGGTATTATTTTTCTATTTGTCACGGAAGGCAATTCCTGGTGGATAGGAGGTCTCAGGGTACGGTTATTCTGGAAAGGTCTAGTGAGTATATCAGAGGAGCATTTTAACTTATGGTTTCTTATGGTAATGCACCACCTTAAATCAGTAATTATTGAAGTAGTGTAGAGACCTAGTTTGGACTTAGTATTTTCAGATATGGGATCACGTTTTTTGTCCTTAATGGACTCCACATGTAGAATATAGATATAAGCATGCACTGAAAGGGTCCTTATAATGCGTACTTCCTTTGAGCCGTCCAGTATATTATCCACCACTTGCAGGGAAGGGGAGGTGTCCCTCTTGGAAGGCCGTCTTCCCAGCAGCCACAGTCTGGGAAGACGGCCTTCCAAGAGGGACACCTCAAATCGCCCTTCACATGTCGCCCATATAAGGACTATACAGGCAATAGCAAGTTGTTTTCTACACACTCCCCTTCCCTGCAAGTGGTGGATAATATACTGGACGGCTCAAAGGAAGTACGCATTATAAGGACCCTTTCAGTGCATGCTTATATCTATATTCTACATGTGGAGTCCATTAAGGACAAAAAACGTGATCCCATATCTGAAAATACTAAGTCCAAACTAGGTCTCTACACTACTTCAATAATTACTGATTTAAGGTGGTGCATTACCATAAGAAACCATAAGTTAAAATGCTCCTCTGATATACTCACTAGACCTTTCCAGAATAACCGTACCCTGAGACCTCCTATCCACCAGGAATTGCCTTCCGTGACAAATAGAAAAATAATACCTAGGGTGTTCCCCTACTCTACATTTCTCTATACACACTCCTTACATCTATTGGAGATTAGTTTCCTTCACTTCTTTGGAGTGTAAATACGGCGTGAAGAAGGCCAGTGTTGTGGCCGAAACGTCCCACCATATGTATTATTGTCACTTTATTGCCCTATAGCTTTGAAAATACAAAAATAAAAAACAAAAAATAACCTTTTTGAACTAAAACAATTTTGTTGGTCTTTATATACCTCGTTCTTTGAATAGGAGAGTGCAGTGTCTACATTGTACTCCACTGGCCATTAGCACATACACTGAAAGCGGTGTGTGAACACACTTACTGAAAGCAAGTAGTGTAATGTAATGTATTGACCTGCCACTGCAGGCTTTACTTTCTTTTTCTCCCCTGAGGAACTCTCCTGTTACACGGAGAGGGAAACGCGTTGGGAGGGTTATTGTGTATTTACTGGGGTAGTTATCCTGACTTGGGTGCTGCCCTTGTAAGGGCGGAAGCTATTGCAGGGGCACGACAGGGGTAATGTAACTATACTGTTTATCCCCGGCTTTACGTCATTGGTCTGATGCCCGCCCGCCTTGGTCTATACAGTGGTGTGGATCCCTCAGGAGAAGAACTGGGTGAGATCCTTCCTTTTATTGTACTTCACTTTGCACTTTGATCTATTTTATTATTATATTTATTAAAAGTTAAATTTTAAATCCTTGCTATACAATATCCCGCACACTATACACTGAAGTTTCATAATAGTGTGAGTCACAGAGTGACTTGCACTATTACAGCGGAAAGCCAGCTAGTAATTAGCTTGTCTTTTTGCTGCTAGAACCGTTCTCAAATGTATCTAGAACTATCGAGCTTTAGCAAAAAGCTCGAGTTCTAGTTCGGTCTAGAACAGCCCCAAAATCACTCAAGCTGCGAACTGGAGAACCTCGAACCGCGCTCAACTCTAATTAAGAGGCCCGGCTGCACCCCGTATAAAAAAAGTGCAAAAAATAAATATAAAATATATACGAGGTATTAGTAAATTGGCCAATGTACATAAGCCTGCAATCCTCATCACAGATCCTCATGCTTGCAGGTCCCTACACTGATAAATATCAAAAATAGCAACAAAAACTCCCCCAAAAATGTATTATAAAATATACTCCCAGCAGAAAAGAGGGCAACCAGTCCAGTTAGCTCAATTCTGCCTAATCTAATAGTAAGGGCATGGTAATATGTTGCTGGCTGGACACCATGTGCATACAAGTGTGAACAGCGCCCTATGCACGCCACTAGTGTGCAATTTACCTTGCACCTGTGAAGTATCCATCATGTTAAGAGGTTTGCCTGCATCCTGTTTGTGCATTATATGTGTTGGCCTGGGATAACTGGACTGATTGCCCTCTTTTCTGCTGTGAGTATATTTTAGAATACATTTTTGGGGGAGTTTTTATCTCCTCTTTTTGTTGCTATCTCCTGCACCTTCCTCGACATTTTGGCTGCTACCATGCACCCTTTTTAATCCCTCTCCCCCACCGTCCCATGCCTGCTGCCTTGGTGATGATGACCATCTGGACCTTGTAGATGTTGGTATCCCTTGCGCATATGAATCCTCCTGTACTTCCTCCCCTTCCTCTTGTCCCACCCCCTGACTCCGAATAGTGTTTAGCGTGTGCTCCAGCATGTAAATGACTGGAATTGTCATGCTGATAATTGCTTTGGCAGCTCTAAACATATTAGTCGCCATGTCGAAACTGTGCAGAAGGGTGCATAAGTCCTTGATCTGAGACCACTCCAGCAGCGTGATCTGCCCCACCTCTGCATCTCGTTGGCCCAGGCTATACGTCATAACGCACCAGGGCTCAGCGGTGCTGCCACAGTCGCTGTAACATGTGGAGAGTCGAATTCCAGCATGTTGATACATCGCATTTCAGGCGATTAACCAGCAGGCCAAAAGACTTCTGGAGTGATGCAAGTCGGTCAGCTGCGGAGGTTGAATGGCAGAAGTGAGCAGAGAGTGACCGTGCCCTGTGCAGAAGCCCATCTAGGGGGGATAGTGGGTTAAAAATTGCTGGACAACAAGGTTCAACACGTGAGCCATACAAGACACGTGTCACCTTGCCCTGGCGAAGGGCCGCACCCAGGTTTGCTGCATTGTCGCACACGGCCTTCCCTGGTTGCAGGTTGAGTGAAGACAACCATTTACGAAACTCAGACCGCAGAGCTGTCCAGCTGTCCAGAGCTTGTTCAGCAGACCCTTCTCAATCTATCACCATAGTTACCCAGTGCCCAGTCAGCGACATGTAAGGCCCCTGTCCATGCTTACTGGTCCAAGTATCGGTGGTGAAATGCACCCTTTCGCACACAGTTTCTCAAGGAAGCGGTGATGTTGTGTGTGACATGCTGGTGTAGCGCAGGCACACCGTTCTTGGAGAAGTAGTGGTGACTGGGCATCTGGTACTGGGGCACTGCGATGGACATAAGGTCTCGAAAATCCTGTGTGTCCACCAGGCGGAAAGGCAGCATTTCGGTAGCCAAGAGCTTACAGAGGGATAAAGTCAACATCTTAGCTTTGTCATGGCTCGGAGGAAATGGCCTTTTATTTGTCCACATCTGAGGGACAGATCTGGCTGCTGTGTGGAGACGGTGGTGAGCAGGGTGTCACTGGAAAAATGCAGGTCTGTGAGGAAAGTGCAAGCTGAGACATGATGTTGCCTTCATCCAAAGTTCGTGCTCTCGATATCTAAGAGAGCTGTACACCAGCACTTGTTTCCCCTTCCAAACCAACTGACGACCTACCAAGCAAACTGCCTGTTGCAGTTAGTGGTGGAAGGTCTGCGTGGAAAACCAGTTGTGACAGCTGTCCCCACAGTCATAGAAGATGAATAGCGCACGGAGGAACTTGAAGGGGCAGACGGTGTTTGGCCCACTCCGCTAGGCCGCATTGCAGCACGGTGAGCTTCCCACTGGGACTTGTGCTTGTTATTCATGTGACGATTCATGGAAGAAGTTGTCAAACTGGTGCGTTTTTGGCCTCTACTTATAGATTGCCGACAATTTTTACAGATCACATGATTTGGGAGATCCTTTCCAAGGTCAAAAAAGGGCCAGGCTAGGAAGGCTTAGAGGCCATGCGACCTGCAGAGCCACCCCGACTTGTGCTCAGAGGCAGAGTTGTGGCTGAGGATGCAGTTGTAGACTTGCTTCAAGTACTCCGATTCTGTCCAGGAAGGCGCAAGGTAACTTCGTCAGTTGCATCCTCCTCCATCGCCTCGGTTAACCTCCTCGAGTGCCTTACTGTGGGTTGACAGTAGGTGGGATCTAGAACTTCATCAAGCGTTGTGTTTGCACTCCCCCTTTCCCTCAGACCTAACCTCGTCCTGCCCTGACTGAATAGTTAAGTTGTCATCCAAATCTGGTATCTGTGTCTCATCATCATCATTATGTTCCTCATTGTCTCCACCAACAGGTGTTAGTTTGGGAATGAGGGTCTACATTATGCTCAGAAACTTGGTCATCACGGCCAGAATCTGAGTCACAAAGCTTCTGGGCATCACTGCAGACCATTTCCTGGTCTATACTCACTGTAGCTTGGGAGCAGACCTCTGATTCACAGGCTATAGCGTGACTGAACAGCTCTGCAGACTCAGCCATCTCTGTTACACCATACTGTGCAGGGCGTATGGAGACTTCAGAGCTGGGAGAAAGCAAGTGTGATTGGGATGACCACTCAGAGGACGGCTGTTTTTTGGATGTTCAGGTGGAGGAGAGGGCACTTGTTGGAGCACTTGAGATCCATTCAAGCATGTTCTTTTTTTTGTGCATCATCTACCTTTTGTTACAATTGTTCGGGTCCGTAAAAAAGGGAGCACATCGGATTGTCCACAGAAAGTAGTAGACATCTTACTTTTGCTGGAAGATGGTCTATCTTCAGCAGATGTTAATGTAGCTTTGCCACCTTCCCCACGGACACAAACTTTTTTTCCTTTTCCAACACGCCTGTTCCCCTTTCCACCAGCATCTGTCATTTTGCCACTCATTTTGTTAGCGACAAGTTTGTCCACTTAAAATGTGGATGCAAAAATTGAGAGGTGGTGTAGATTGCAGAGGTGGTCTAGCTTTATTGACAGCTGAAGAAACAACACAGACTATCCCTGACAATTTTTGTATGCCCCTAAGGCTAGGTTCACACACTGCGTTTTTTTGACGCTGCGTTTTTGTGCATTTTTGCGGCAAAAACCGCACAAAAATGCACCTGCGGCAAAAAAAGCGATAAACGCACGCGTTTTGCCGTGATTTGGTGCGTTTTTTGCTACGTTTTGCTGCGTTATTGCTCACTGCGTCTTTATGCGTTTTTTTATCAGTGAACAAGAAAAAAAGGTCTGATGTCATTTCCTTCTTCAATGTGTTCTTCATTCTCCACTAGTGTATGCAGAAGAGTAGACAGCTGCAGAACTACAAGGCTCAGCATCCTTCATCCAATAGTGTATGCAGGAGAGCAGACAGCAGCTGTCGAACTACAAGGCTCAGCATCCTCCTTCCAGGACTGTATGCAGGATTTTTTTGCCCCCCCAAACAAAAAAAAATGACGTGGGCTTCGCCATATTTTTGTATGCTAGCCGGGTACAGCAGGCAGGTACGGGCTGCCCCCAACCCCCAGCTGCCTATTTGTACCCAGCTGGGAACCAAAAATATAGGGAAGCCCTTTTTTTTTATTTCATGAATTTCATGAAATAATTTTAAAAAAAAATGACGTGAGCTTCGCCCAATTTTTGAGTCCAGCCGGGTACAACTAGGCAGCTGGGGATTAGAATCCACAGTGCAGGGTGCCCATGCTTTCTGGGCAACCCCGCTGTGAATTGCAGTCCCGCAGCCACCCCAGAAAATGGCGCTTTCATAGAAGCGCCATCTTCTGGCGCTGTATCCAACTCTTCCAGCTGCCCTGATGCCGGGTGGCTCGCTGGGTAATAATGGCGTTAGGGCTAGCTGTATATTATCAAGTGGCCCTAAGCCCGAAATTCATGGTGTCACGCCAATATTAGACATGGCCACCATGAATTTCTAGTAAAGATAAAAAAAAAACACAACACAGAAAAATATTTTTATTAGAAATAAAACACAATACAATTAGTGACTCCATCTTAATTGAAATAAAGAACCCCCCTCCGCAGTAATCCTGGGTCAAGGGTCCCGCGCCGTCCAATCCGGATCCAATATCATCTGATCGGTTTGCTGGAAGGCAAAGCGATCAGATGATGTGTCAGGTTCAAGTGTCTGAAGCACATCACACATCAGCTGATTGTATAAAAGCCGTTTATACAATCAGCAGATGCATCGGTGCAAAAAAAAATACTCACTTATGTGCTGATTATCGGCAGCTCCTGGAGCGATGGGGCGGGAGTCTGATCCTGTCCGATCGCTGCAGCAGCTGCCGGTAATCAGGGATGAAGTCTCCTGACGCATCCGCTGATAGCTTAAACCGGCCGGGCGCCCGCGTCACCGCGATACTTACGATCAGCTGATGCGTCAGGTGACTGCATCAGGTGATCCATCGCCAGGTCCTGCATCCATCGGAGGTGTCCCGGCCGTCTGCACACAGCCGGAGCGGCGATACCGTGAGAAGAGATGGGAGCGGGCATGGCACCGGGCGTCTGCAGACAGGTGAGTATAACTTTTTTTTTTTTTTCTACTGTTAACTTTTGATTTCGCAGCCGCTTCCACCTCCCGCCCGAACATGGTGCCGCACGGCAGCATACATGCACAGGACGGGAGGTGGAAGCGGCGGTGACGGTACCGGGAGGATTCACGCTTTTGTATTTACTGACAGAAGGAATCCTCTTCCTGTACACGTCACTTTACTACCCACCTCCTGCGTTTATAGCTGCGTTTTTGGTCTTAGAAACGCACCAAAACGCAGCTATTTGCGTTTCTCATTGCGTCTTTCAACATCCCATTGCACTCAATGGATGAAAACGCAGTGAAAAACGCGGGAATAATTGACATGCTGCGTTTTTGTGGCACCACAAAAACGCAGCTGAAAAAAAACGCTGTGTGCAGACAGCAAAAATGAAAACTCATAGACTTTGCTGGGGAAGCAAAGTCATGCAGTTTTCTGAGCAAAAACGCACCCGAAAACTGCGCAAAAATGCAGCAAAAAACGCACTGTGTGAACTTACCCTAACAGTGGCAGCACAGTTTGCAAATAAAATAGTGTGGCAAAAGTGTGTAGGTGAGTACAGTGCCCAGGTTCTGTGGGTCAGTGGACAGGGAAGGATCACTAACTTAGTATTCCAGACACTTTTAGGATGGCAGAAAAAGTGTCAGCTCTTTGGGCAAATAAAATAGTGGCAAAACTGGGCAGGTGGGTACAGTGCCCGGGTTCTGTGGGTACCAGGACAGGAAAGGAAGCCTCACTTTCTATCCCTCCTAATGATGAAATGCAGCAAGGAATTCCCTGAGCTGAGGTACACAGACGCTGTTATCTAAAGCTGTACACAGGGTTTGCATGGACCTGTCTAGCAGCTATGGCGATGAACGCCTGGAAATCAGCCCTGAAAAGGGCTAAAAAAACAAGCAGTCCCTAATCAAAACAGCGCTGTGTAGCTTGCACTATGGCTATAGCGCACACAGCAGGATCGGCGGCAGCAGCGTGAGCGGTGACTGTCACCCACACACAGAACACGAAGCAAACTCCAGCACTCACTTGCTTTGTGTTTATATTTACAATTTTCTCCAGAGCACCTATAAAAAGCGGTGAAGCTTAGCCATACTCTTTTCTATACCAACAGGCAGAAGGCAGATAATGGCGGCGACAGGGAAAATGGCCTATTTTATAAGGCAAGGACATGTGACATTCACAGCCTATGACACATGCCCTTGCTTGTCTGGCAAAAATCCACTTAGCTGTGTGTGTGTCTGTGATTGGCTGACATCCTGGCCCGCACCGCTGCACGCGCGCTTAGGGGGAAAAAAAATGGCTATTGGCATTCTCTCAGCACCACAGATCTAAACCGCGTCTCCCTCCGCACACTATATGCTGAAATTTGATAATAGCGTGAATTACAGTGACTCACACTATTACAGTGAAAAGACAGCTAGTAACTAGCTAGGCTTTTTGCTGATTTGAACAGTTATCGAACGTAACTCGAGCTATCTAGCTTTTAGCAAAACGCTCACGTTCGAGTTCGATCTCGAGCACCCCCAAAAATCACTCGAACATGAAATTGGCGAACCTCAAACATCGCTCAACTCTAGTGGACAATTTCCAGAAAGTTACGCCTCCTTTTTATACTGAAGATGATTTTGTAAGAGGTAGCCTACAAATATTAACCATCCCATTTTGAAATTTACTGTCTTGCTTTAGTTTACATTAATGGGCTTTTTTAAAATTAAAATTCCCTGATTATTAAAAACTTGGACTAAAACTGTATTTGCTTCTCTAAAGGTTGGTGGCCATAATGCTGAATGTTATTCAACATGCTTTAACCAAGAGCCGTGGGAGTCTATGGAAAAGGTAGTAGAATGGTCATGGGGACCTGTAGAGGCACAGAGTACTTACCTTATTGGGTCACTGATTCAACCCACAGGTTATATATAGGTGAGGTAGACTTTATTGGAAAATAGCATCCTGGAGATCAGGTGCCTGATGGGAATAGCTGTGAAACCAACAAACACTTTGGCTACATCCAACTTTTAAGGGTAGAGATGCTGTTCACTAAACATACTATTTTGCATCGGCATCTGCCATTTTTAGGGAGCTCTTCTTAGAATAAAACTTCACTCATGAGTTTAGTGCAGCAGATTTAGTTGGACAGGGGACCTTGGTTAGGAAGGGTCCAACTGTGCTACTCAGAGAAAGCTATAATGATTACCTTTCCTCAGTTTTAGAGGACGGCCAATTGACCCAGTTGGTGGCAACCCCACAAATTCAGATGCAGGGGCCTAGTAGAATGTATAATCCCATAGCGGTCTTAGCTCAGTTATTGCCATGATGACACAAGCCCTATCTTTGTTTATATCACAGATAGGGCCCCACATTACACCTGTCCCTCATGGGTAACACACAGCCAAACGCATAAACCCTAGTCACCTCCTCAGGGTTTGATGGACACGCCAGGGGGCAGAACCAGGCGGTTGGAAGATGCCCACCGAGCAGTCTCAGACAGCCAGAGGCGGAAAAGTAAACAGAAGAAGTCTAGAGTTCATGTTGGAGAGTTGTGTGGGCTGGAGCTGTGTACAGCTCCAGCAGAGAAGAGAAACCCAATTTGAGCAGGTGCCAGTGTAGGAGCCCTGGTACCGTTGGCTAGGAGGCAGACGGAGGCCTCTGTCTGCAGGAGCCGGGAAGACAGCTCGGTGGAACCGAGGTGGACCGGGACAAGGTTGTAGCCCGCCGGTACCGACCCGGGGAACCGACTCGGAAACCGAAGCACAAAGGGGGTACTCAGACCCTGAAGCTAGGTCCTGAAGCTACTGGGGGCTAGCTAATTAACTGATTGCGGCCAGGACTAGAGGTCCTGTCCACCCAAAGTCCCGACTGAAGGAAACAGCCCAACGAGGGGGATAGAAATCCACCGCCATGGCTCAGATATCCCACGGGCCAGCGTCCGCGGGCAAAGGGCTCCTCAGGAAACTACAAGCCAGGAGCGGACTCCTGAAGTTGCAAGCGCAGGTAGTCCACCATCACAAACAGGTGCGCGAGAAAGACAGAGACCACCAGCTCGGTGGGGGACCAGACTGCAGCCGGTTGCGGGCACCGACCACCATCACCTTGGTTTACCAGAGACTCGTGTGTTTACGAATAGTGAGTACATCAGTGCCCTCCGGCCGCCCATCTCCCTGCACCGCCAAGAATATCCCCTCCAACCCCCAACGGGTCCCGGTGCCACCATCCCTGCCCACAGAAACAAAAAGGAACCTGTGGACAAGAAAGCGCAATAGGGTCTTACCCTGACAAACAGGGGGTGAAAGATGAGAAATCCTGCTCACCAATCAGGGTTGTGACAGGCACAACTCCTGTAACAGCATATGTATGGATCAAAGGCAGCAGTACCCCAAGCGGCTGATAGCAGAGAAAAGTAGTGGAACAGGGCTTTAAAGAACCGCGCCAGAGATCACAGATGTAATCTTGGATTAATGTAAACTTTTATTTTGGCACAGGTCTACGCGTTTCAGGAGGCTCAGCTCCCTTCCTCAGGACCAGCAGGCACAAGATACATCAAATCTCAAGATTTGATGTATCTTGTGCCTGCTGGTCCTGAGGAAGGGAGCTGAGCCTCCTGAAACGCGTAGACCTGTGCCAAAATAAAAGTTTACATTAATCCAAGATTACATCTGTGATCTCTGGCGCGGTTCTTTAAAGCCCTGTTCCACTACTTTTCTCTGCTACCATCCCTGCCCATGAAGGGGTTAACAACTTGCTGCCAAACATCTCTCCCGGGTGCCCCGTAACTGCAGTGGTGGTGTCCACCTTCACCACATCCCGTGGGTGGCGTCACGAACTTAACACGGCTCCGGCCGTATACCTATGTCCCCAAGCCACAAACCACTCTTTTGATTGGGGTGACCGCAGGACCCCTGGGTCCGGAGACCCTCGAGCCACCCACTGAAGGTCCTGATCTGAGCGGCTCGGCTGATGAGCACGGGTCAGTACATAACGGTGGGTAAGCTGGCCTCTGGCCAATCATCTTACTGCGCAGGTATTTATGAAAAAAAAAATTGGTTAGTGTTTGTGCGGGAATGTGTTTCCCCCCCACCCTATAAAAAGCCTGATTTTAGTCAGCTGTGTCCGTCACAGCTGACGGACAGTGAGAATTGTGATGGCTACGCTTCTGCAGCAGCTTATCAGGATGGCTGACGAGGAAGACTGTGTACAATGGATGAGATTCTGCCTTGGTGGTGGTACCGCTGAAGTATCGGGTGGCCGTGAACCGGGCAAGTTAGCTGAACCCGATTTGTATCTGCTCCTGTCGTCGCCTTGGATGATGCTTCTGTCGCGGTTCGTAGGACGAGGAGGGAAGCTTACTCACCGCCAGCGTGGGAGAGAAGATCTGGGCATGGGACTGCTAGAGCGAGGAGTTCAGCCAGGCAGCCAGAAGAAATTGTCCACAGCGTCACGAAGCCAGGCCCGATGAGAATGGAAGAGCGGTCGCGCGAGATCATGGTCGGCACCAGCAGTCTCAGGAGATCTTGTGACATCATCACACGATTTCCAGAGGTCGTGTCATCAGGATTCGCCTGCCCGGATGTCGTGCGACTGGCTTCTGTCACCCTGGCTGATGTAGGAAACCTCGGGATTTCCAGCGAGCAAGGACTTCTCCTTGGGCTGTAGCATGCCGTTGCTGCTGCAAAAGAGCAGTGGTGGCCTGGCCCTCTGAAGATTCCGGGAGTGAGAGTGGCGAGGTCAGCGGATATCCAGGGCCTGCCGCTGAAGTCTGCTCGGTCACCGTCCCCCAGCTCTTGGAGCCAGGAAACAGGAGGGCTGATGGTTTCTACAGGACTGGTGAGCTATCCTATCCCCCTGTTTCTGACCATGCAGTAGGCGATGGGGATAGAGTTGGGTAGTTAATTTACAGCGCTTGCGCTGAATTTATGCAGACGTGAGCCAGGGCAGCCACCCACCCAGCCATCTTTACGGTCTGAGTCACAGTATGTTCGCTTTGTGACACAGGATGTTGGCCTCAAACATGCTTTAAGGAAGCTTTAACCTGCCAAGCTTCTCCTTTTGGTTTCCATTTGAGTGGTTCCGTTAAGGAGAGGATTTGGAAGAGGGAATATTTAGATGTCTTTTCCTTACTCCCTTCGGGTAAGGAGCCAACATGGATTGGTGGGCCTGAAGCCAAGGTTGATGCTGACGGAAATAAGAGAAAAATTTTCAATTCCATTCACAATTGGCTGCAGGCTTTTTCAATCCATGCGTCGGTGCTAAGTGAAAAATTTCCGTGTGATTTGTAGTGGGCTTTTCCAACACATTGATTCCATATTTGAGGCCTATCACAATGTTGGTGGGGTGGCTTGGCTTACATATGATGAATCATTCTGCCAGAAGATGACGGTGCATTCTAGGATGTAATGGGGCGAGAAGGACTCAGGGTTATGGTTGAACCTTATGTTGCCACAAAGGAATAATTTAGCGAAACAGGCTCTTAATCAACAGTTAAAGAAAGGAGTTTATTTTGCTTTCAACGAATCTACTTATAAGTGGCTTAACAATTGCAGGTTCAGGCATGAAGTCTCATCCTGTGGCAGCTTGTATCCGCTTGTTAGGTGCTTTAATCGTAATGTTAGCTGGTCAGCAGACTAGCAATCCTAGGGAGCTTTTTCTCAAAGGCGCAGACTCCTGTGATTTTGGCAAAAATGCTCCCATGGCTAAAGCTGTATCCAGACAGGGTGAAAGCCAACATAATAACTAATGGCTTTTAACATGGGTTTTTTGTTCCTCATTTTACAGGTCATGGGTGTGTGTTGGTCAAGAATTTACCTTTTGGTTAGGCCGCAAAGGCTTTTTGTTTATAACCATTGTGAGGTAGCGTGGTCGGCTGCGCAGCAGAAGACACGGGATCCAGGCATTAAGGTTCACCGCACGCGGTTTAATGTCCAAACAAAAAGTCCACAACAATATACATGTGCCTCTCCGGCAGAGAACTCAGGGAGTTCTGTTCACTCCCTCACACCCGGCACACCTGCCCTTGTTCCTGTTTCCATTTAACCCTTCCTTCAGCCTGTAGGGAAACAGCATTAACCCTGTAGTGGATTTACTTTCTATCATGGAGTGAGCACAACCGGGGCGAGACATACCGGCCGTCATAGATAACCCCGGTCACAGTCTCACACCACATTCAAAAAGAGTTGCTGTTAGGCAGATAAGCTGGTCCTTTTTCTGCTCCCCCTTTTTGACCATTTTCGTATTTTCCCACTAGGGGCAGTTCTGAAGAAAGAAGCTGGTGCTTTTAGGGTGATCCATCACCTGTCATACCCTAAAGGTGGATCTCTTAATGATGAGGTTGACACCAGTATTGCATCAGTTAACTATGCATCTTTCGAAATGGCAGTAGAGCTCCTTAGACTATTTTAGTCAGGGGGCTCTACTGGCAAAATTGGATATTAAATCGGCCTTTCGGCTGCTACCATTGCACCCTTCAAGATTGAACTCTAGGTTTTTATTTTCAACGAGGAATTTTATTTTGATAGATGTCTCCTGATGGGTTTTGCTTTGTCATGTTTTTCTCTTGAATGTTTGTTTGTTTTTTCTTCTTTTTTGCATTGGGTAGTGCAGGATTCAGTGCTGACTGGCGGGGTCCTGCACTATGTTAATAAGTTTTCTAATTTGTGCATGGAGTTGATGCAGAATTTTTTTGACATTCGTGGATCACTTTGGGGTCACTGGGGCTGCTGAAAAAATGGTATCCCCTTGCCAAAGATTGGAATTTTTAGGGATCACATTAGACTCTGCAGTTATGGAAAGCAGCCTTCCAGGGGATAAATTGCTCCATTTACAAGGACTGAATGACAGTATAGCTGTTAAATAAAAGTTGCCCTTCGAGAGTTACAATCTCTGTTGGGGTCTTTGAACTTCGCCCTTAGAATTATCCCCATTGGAAGGGTGTTTTGTCGACGGCTGTACGATAGTACGAAAGGTTTAAGCTCACCAGGTGCACACTTGGGTGTCTCTTGAGATGAGGGAGGATTTATTGGTCTGGCAGAGATTTTTGTGTGAGTTTAACAGAATTAGTTGTTTTCAAGATCGGTTTTGCTCTTCTGATGATCTGCTTCCTAGCATATGCACGGATGGTAATTCTGGGTTTTTTAGTTTCTTTGGGTAGTGCTTGGTCACCTGGGACTTGGCCGGATAAGTGGTTCGCTTTGGGTTTGAACAATAAGAAGGTTGTGTTAGATTTGTTTGCGGTTTTTGTAGCCGTCTCTACTTGGGGTGATCCGCTTGCTAATAAGCAGATTAGTCTTCGGTTCAGCTGTAAAGGGGTTGTTTTCGGGATCCATACCCTATTATCCAAACGTTTTTGGGCTGCGAAGGTTTTAAGACAGTTGGTATTCCAGTGCTTAAAATTCAATATTTGGTTGTAAGTGGCATAAGTTCAAGAGCCAATGTTTTTTCATCTTTGTCTTTTTAGCAGCAGCTGTCTAGTTGGAGGGAAAGAGTGTAAAAGGGACAAGTAGAGTTGACCTGCCCAAAGCACTTGTGGGAAATTTTGGGGATTTAATCCCTTTGTATATTAAAAATTAGTTTGCCCCGAATACATGGGCAGCCTATACTGCCGCATGGGACAGATGGCGGCAATTTTGTGAGTCAAGGGGTCTCAATTGATGTTCCAGTAATTTATCTGCTGTTTGGGATTATGTTCAGTTTGAGTTGTTGTATGGTATTAGTCACTCGGCTTTGCATAAAGCCTTATCGGGTGTTTCCTTTTTTCTTAAATTGTGGGGTTTTGAATCGCTTTTTTCATTCTTTCCTATTAGGCAGGTTTTGAAAGGTCTTAAGAGAGGATCAATGCAATCTGATGATAGACGTCCTATTTCAGTTGAGGAGTTAGACGAGTTAAGGGTGGCATTGGGTTCTGTATGTGCTAATAATTTTGAATCATTGCTGTTTAGGTCGGCATTTGTTCTTTCATTTTTTTTGCAGCTCTCCATATCTCTGAGTTAGTGTCTCCTAGCAAGGAGGTGGTTGGTGGTTTAATGTTCAGTGACGTTAAGGTGTTTAGCTCTCATTGTTTGATTTCTATAGTTAGTTCTAAGACGGATCAGCTTGGGAAGGGTCACTTAATTAAGCTCTCATCCATCAATGGTTCTCTGATTTGTCTGGTTTTTAACTTCAGGCATTGGCTCTCACTTCGTCCTCCCTTGGCGGGTGCTTTATTTTTACATGTCTGGCGAGCCTGCTACTAAATTTCAATTTAATTCGACTTTGAAGCGTTGTTTGGTTAGTCTTGGTAAGAGTAATTTTAAAAATGTCTTCTCACTCGTTCAGAATTGATGCCGCTACAGTGGCTGTTAGCCTTGGTTTAAAGAAAAGTAGAATTATGAAGTTTGGGAGATGGTCTTCTGGTAGATATAAGTTGTATGTAAGGCCTAATCTGTTGCTTAATTAATTCTTTTAATTTCAAAACTCCTGATCGTGTGGCTTGTTGGCCACTCATTCATATATTGGGCCCAGAAGCGGGCTGCTGTGCGGAGGTAATCCCATTGGAGGTAATCCCATAACAGAGAATCTTTCTTTTCCTCACGATCAGGTTAATATTTTTTGGGTTAGATGCAGAGGTATGAGATGGGAACACCTCCTGGCTGAATTGAAGAAGAGAGCCAGGTTCAAACCGTCACCGGACCTATTGATAATTCACTTGGGAGGTAACAATTTGGGTAAGGTAAAGACCCTTGATTTTTATTTTTCAGGCAAAGAGTGACATTATTTTTGTTAATCTTTTTTCTGCAGCCATGGTAATATTTTCTGAGATTATCCCCAGGTTGGTATGGAATTCAGCCCGGTTATTCTTTATGGAGAAAATTAGGAGAAGGATTAATAGTGTTAGCAAATTTTTTTTAGTTCTTTGGATGAATTTTCTTTTAGGCACCTGGATTTGTAAGGTTTTGAGCATGGCCTTTATAGAGTGGACGGTGTACACTTATCTGACATAAGTATCGATATTTTTAACCTAGGACTTCAGAGTATGGAGAAAAAATGGCTTTGTGGTTGTGTGGGGTGACACTAATGTCTGCATTAGTGTGCTAGTGGGGTAAAATCGCCCAGAGGCTCTGGGTGGATTTCGATATTTTATTTTGGTAATATGGTAATTTTATTTAGAAGTTGAAGTATTGTTATGGTTATGGATTTTATGAGATGTGATTTGTTATTGGTAACCCTTAACCCCTTCACGACCATGGACGGATATATCCGTCATGGAGCGTGTCCCGTTAAGCCCCGCCCCCTGCGGGCAGGCGGCAGCGGTCGGCACACATATCAGCTGTTTTCAACAGCTGACATGTGTGCCTGCTAGCTGTGGGTGGAATCACTTCCACCCGCGGCCATTAACCCCTTAAATCTTGCTGCCAAATTCTGGCAGCAAGATCTAAATGCGCGCGGCCATGTTTTTTACTTACCGCCGCCCCCACCGAAAGTCACGTGCGTGATCAGGTGACTATCGGTGGTTGCCATCGTAGCACAGGGTCATGTGATGATGCCTGCAGCTATGATGTTTCACTTTTGTTTTCACTCGGCACTGAACATAGGGAAAAAGAAAGTGACTGTATCTGCTGTTTACAGCTGTATAGCTGTGACCAGCAGATAGATAATAGCGATCGGATTGCTGATCGCTATAGCCCCCTAGGGGGACTAGTAAAATAAAAAAAAGTAAAAAAAAAAAAAGTTTTAAAAAATAAAAAAAAACCTAAAAGTTCAAATCACCCCCCTTTCCCCCCATTGAAAATTAAAGGGTTAAAAAATAAATAAATATACACATATTTGGTATCGCCGTGTTCAGAAATGCCCAATCTATCAAAATATAAAATCAATTAATCTGATTGGTAAACGGCGTAGTGGCAAAAAAATTCCAAACGCCAAAATTACGGGTTTTTTTTTGGTCGCCGCAAGTTTTACGCAAAATGCAATAACAGGCGATCAAAACGTAGCATCTGCGCAAAAATAGTACCATTGGAAACGTCGGCTCGAGACGCAAAAAATAAGCCATCACTGAGCCATAGATCCCAAAAAATGATAACGCTACGTGTTTCGGAAAATGACGCAAAACGTGCGCCACTTTTATTGGACAAACTTGTGAATTTTTTTTAACCCCTTAGATACAAGTAAACCTATACATGTTTGGTGTCTACAAACTCGCACTGACCTCCGGCATCATACCCACATATTAGTTTTACCATGTAGTGAACACCATGAATAAAAAATCCCAAAAACTATTGTGCCATCACACTTTCTTTTTGCAATTTTTCCGCATTTGGAATTTTTTTGCTGTTTTCCAGTATACCATATGGTAAAACTTATGGTTTCATTTAAAAGTACAACTTGTCCCGCAAAAACAAGCCCTCATATGGCAAGATTCATGGAAAAATAAAAAAGTTACGGCTCTCGGATAAAGGGGAGCAAAAAACAAAAACGCAAAAACGGAAAGTGCCCCGGGGCTGAATGGGTTAATAAAAAGCAACACGGACAGTTTTTCCAACCATGCTCCGTTGTCTGTGTCAGTTTATTTGAATGGGAATGAATGGGTTTTGTGTTATCATGATTGATTTGATTAATATGCTAGCAATTGAAGGATGAGAAAAGAAAAAAAGTTGACACAATGAGCATCTTTTCCTACAGTCTGGAGCACTGAATACTTTACAGATTTGACTCCTTTTGTGGTGCTAAGCAAATATAGGTCATGTCAGTTAATCACCATCAAATAAAACTTTTTTTTTTTTTAATCTACTTTTTGGACCTGTTTGCTGGAATTTCCTTCCTTCCTTGATTTTTATATTATTATTATTATTATTATTTATTATTATAGCGCCATTTATTCCATGGCGCTTTACAAGTGAAAGAGGGTATACGTACAACAATCATTAACAGTACAAGACAGACTGGTATAGGAGGAGAGAGGACCCTGCCCGCGAGGGCTCACAGTCTACAGGGAATGGGTGATGGTACAATAGGTGAGGACAGAGCTGGTTGCGCAGTGGTCTACTGGGCTGAGGGCTATTGTAGGTTGTAGGCTTGTTGGAAGAGGTGGGTCTTGAGGTTCCTCTTGAAGCTTTCCACGGTAGTGGAGAGTCTGATGTGCTGAGGTAGAGCGTTCCAGAGTATGGGGGATGCACGGGAGAAATCTTGTACACGATTGTGGGAAGAGGAAATAAGAGAGGAGCAGAGAAGGAGATCTTGTGAGGATCTAAGGTTGCGTGCAGGTAGGTACTGGGAGACTAGGTCACAGATGTAGGGAGGAGACGGGTTGTGCATGGCTTTGTATGTCATGGTTAATGTTTTGAACTGGAGTCGTTGGGCGATGGGAAGCCAGTGAAGGGATTGGCAGAGTGGCGAGGCTGGGGAGTAGCGAGGGGAGAGGTGGATTAAGCGGGCCGCAGAGTTTAGGATAGATTGGAGGGGTGCAAGAGTGTTGGAAGGGAGGCCAGAGAGCAGGAGGTTGCAGTAGTCGAGGCGGGAGATGATGAGGGCATGCGCTAATGTTTTTGAAGATTCTTGGTTAAGAAAAGCACGGATCCGGGAGATATTTTTGAGTTGTAATCGGCATGAGTTGAAGAGGGCTTGGATGTGTGGCTTGAAGGATAGAGCAGAGTCGAGGGTTACTCCAAGGCAACGAGCTTGTGAGACTGGGGTAAGTGAGCAACCATCAAGTTTGATGGAAAGGCTTGTTGGAGGAGGTGAGTGAGGAGGAGGAAAGACAATAAACTCTGTTTTGTCCATGTTAAGTTTTAGGAATCGTGCAGAGAAGAAGGATGAAATAGCAGACAAACATTGTGGTATTTTGGTTAGTAGAGAGGTAATGTCAGGTCCAGAGAGGTAGATCTGTGTGTCATCGGCATAGAGATGATACTGGAAGCCGTGGGACTCTATGAGCTGTCCCAAGCCGAAGGTATAGATGGAGAACAGCAGGGGTCCAAGAACTGAGCCTTGAGGGACACCGACAGATAGGGGGCGAGCTGAGGAAGTGGTGTGAGAATGGGAGACGCTGAAAGTTCGGTCGGTTAGGTATGAGGAGATCCAAGATAGGGCCAAGTCTGTGATGCCCAGAGATGAGAGAATCTGTAGTAGGAGGGAATGGTCTACTGTGTCGAAGGCAGAGGACAGGTCCAGGAGGAGGAGGATAGAGTAGTGTCGCTTGGCTTTGGCGGTTAGTAGATCATTGGTGACTTTGGTTAGGGCAGTTTCGGTAGAATGATGTGGTCGGAAGCCAGATTGAAGCCGGTCAAAGAGGGAGCAGGAGGAGAGGTATGAGGACAATTCAAGATGGACATGCTGTTCCAGTAGTTTTGAGGCATAGGGGAGAAGGGATATGGGGCGATAGTTTGACACAGAGGATGGGTCAAGGGAGGGCTTTTTGAGGATGGGTGTAATAGAGGCATGTTTAAAGCATGAAGGGAATACACCACTTGCTAGTGATAGGTTGAAGAGATGGGTTAGGGCTGGGATGAGGACTGCGGTGATGTTGGGGATGAGGTGCGATGGGAGCGGGTCCAGTGCACAGGTGGTTAGATGTGATCTTGAGAGTAGAGTGGAGAGATTGTTTTCTGTCATGGTGGAGAAGCTGGATTTGGAGGAAGAGGGATGAGTAGCTATGATGAGGGGCTGTGGTGATTGTGGGCCAAAGCTTGCTCTGATGTTGTCAATCTTCTGCTTGAAGAAAGAGGCAAAGTCTTCAGCTGAGATGAGAGGAGAGGGAGGTGGTGCCGGAGGACGGAGGAGAGAATTGAAAGTGTTGAATAGCTGTTTAGGGTTGTGAGAGAAAGAAGATATGAGGGATGAGAAGTAGGTTTGTTTTGCAGCAGTGAGTGTGGACTTGAAAGTGGTGAGGGACTCTTTATATGCAATGAAGTGCTCAGTGGAATGAGACCTCTTCCATCTGCGCTCAGCAATTCTGGAAGCCCGTCTAAGTTCTTTAGTCTGCCTTGTGTGCCAGGGTTGCCTGTTGATTGTGCGGGTTTTGGTGTGTGTGAGGGGGGCAGCTGATTCGAGAGCTGCAGAGATTGTAGTGTTGTATAAAGTTGCAGCGGCATCTGCATCATGTAGAAATGCAATGTCTGTGAGGGGGAGAAGGGACTGAGAAAGGGCGTGTAAATCAATGTGTTTGATATTTCTGCGAGGGTATGAAAATTTGTGGAGGGGGGGTTGCATACTTGGAGAAGAGAGGGAAGAGAATGTGAGTAGGTTGTGGTCAGACAGGGGGAGAGGTGAGTTAGAGAGGTTAGATAGGGAACAGAGGCGAGTGAAGATGAGGTCCAGCGTGTGGCCATCTTTGTGAGTAGCTGCAGAAGACCATTGGGTGAGGCTGAAGGAGGAAGCGAGTGTTAGAAGTTTGGAGACAGATGAGTGGGAAGTGTCAATGGGGATATTGAAATCACCCATAATGATGGTGGGGATGTCGGTGGAAAGGAAGTGTAGTAGCCAGGTGGTGAAATGGTCAAAAAAGGCAGTGGCTGGCCCTGGAGGGCGGTAAATGACAGCCAGTTGAAGGTTGGAGGGGGCGTAGATGCGTACGGAGTGCACCTCAAAAGAGGGGAGCGTGACAGAGGGTGGTAGAGGAATTGGTGTAAAGGAGCATTGGTCGGACAGGAGCAAACCAACTCCTCCACCATGCTTGTTACTAGGGCGGGGGGTGTGAGAGAGTTGGAGACCACCATAAGAAAGTGCAGCAGGAGAGGCAGTGTCAGAGGGGGTGAGCCAGGTTTCTGTGATGGCGAGGAAGGAGAGTTTATTAGTGATGAACAGATCATGAATATAGGATAGTTTGTTGCAGACAGAGCGAGCGTTCCATAGAGCTCCTGTTAGTGGGACTGGGGGAGCGGGGGCTGGGTGAATGGGTATGAGGTTTGCGAGGTTGCGGAAATTTGTGTTAGGTTGTTGAAGAGGGTTTGAAGTGACAATAGGGATGTGGTGAGGAGGACCAGGATTTGGAGCAATATCCCCAGCAGTGAGGAGAAGCAGTGAGAGTATTAGTCGGTGGGAGCAGGAGAGGCCATGAGATGGACGTGTGTATCTGGAGACACTGGGTGAAATGTGGAGGAAAATATCTGAGGTGAAGGTAAGATGGGTGGGGAGAATGGAGGGAGAGATGAATAGTTCATTACTGGCTTTAGGGATCAGAGGGAGCGATAAAAAGTGAAGTATTATAGGGGTGAGAGTGAATAGAAACACAAACATTGTTTACAGTGACTATGTATGCTGTTACCTTCCGGTCCCTTCCGGCCCAATTCTGGCCTAATTCAATGCATCATACTTATATGGTGCATACTTGTATTGGTGCAGACGAAAAGTCTTTGTGCAGACTTTTATTTGCCCCACTATATACACATACAAGTGCACTCAGCTGTGAAGGGGTGGGTTGCAAGACTAACCCCTTGATCACTCAATCAAAGAAAAAAAAAAAAAAAAAAAAAAAAAAAAAAAAAAGAAAAAAGAAGATGCTGCTTAACATAGGCAAAATAAACAAAGGTCATAAAAGGGGGGTGCTAAACAGGGGGGGAAAGATCACAGTGAGATGCTGGAGGATGTCAGGAAGATATTGAAGCAAAGAAAGAACAGGTCAGATATAGTGCAAAAGTAGAGTGCATGAATTGACATACCAGGTATTAGCACACACAGCAGAGCAAAGTGGAGTGAAGATCAGTTCATGGGAAAGTAGAGTGCATGAATTGACATACCAGGTATTAGCACACACAGCAGAGCAAAGTGGAGTGAAGATCAGTTCATGGGAAAGTAGAGTGCATGAATTGACATACCAGGTATTAGCACACACAGCAGAGCAAAGTGGAGTGAAGATCAGTTCATGGGAAAGTAGAGTGCATGAATTGACATACCAGGTATTAGCACACACAGCAGAGCAAAGTGGAGTGAAGATCAGTTCATGGGAAAGTAGAGTGCATGAATTGACATACCAGGTATTAGCACACACAGCAGAGCAAAGTGGAGTGAAGATCAGTTCATGGGAAAGTAGAGTGCATGAATTGACATACCAGGTATTAGCACACACAGCAGAGCAAAGTGGAGTGAAGATCAGTTCATGGGAAAGTAGAGTGCATGAATTGACATACCAGGTATTAGCACACACAGCAGAGCAAAGTGGAGTGAAGATCAGTTCATGGGAAAGTAGAGTGCATGAATTGACATACCAGGTATTAGCACACACAGCAGAGCAAAGTGGAGTGAAGATCAGTTCATGGGAAAGTAGAGTGCATGAATTGACATACCAGGTATTAGCACACACAGCAGAGCAAAGTGGAGTGAAGATCAGTTCATGGGAAAGTAGAGTGCATGAATTGACATACCAGGTATTAGCACACACAGCAGAGCAAAGTGGAGTGAAGATCAGTTCATGGGAAAGTAGAGTGCATGAATTGACATACCTGTGGGAAGATAGACATGGTGATTAGATGATGGCAGATGATAGATGATAGATGACCAAGTGCATCATAATATCTCTGGCCTAATTCAATGCATCATACTTATATGGTGCATACTTGTATTGGTGCAGACGAAAAGGTGTATGGAGGCAGGGGATTTAAAAATACTACTGTTGATAGGGTTGCAACATTATTAATCCATTGCAGAGACTGTGTACATGAGCTCTCAAAGGTACGTGCCATATGTGTAAGTGGTGATGGTGACACTGACATATTCTCTCTGTAAGTTTTTGATTTGAGTAGAGTCTTTTCGATCGCATCTCAATAAATTAGAATATCAAAAAGTTAATGTATTTCAGTAATTCAATACAAAAAGGGAAATGCATATATTATATAGTCATTACAAACAGAGTGATCTGTTTCAAGTGTTTATTTCTGTTAATATTGATGGTTATGACCTACAGCCAATGAAAACCCAAACGTTATTATCTTAGAAAAGTAGATTATTATATAAGACCACCTGAAAAAAATATTTTAAACGCATAAATGTTGGCCTACTGAAAAGTATGTACAGTAAATGCATCAATACTTGGTCGGGGCTCCTTTTGCATGAATTACTACATCAATGCGGCGTGCCTTGAAGGCAATCAGCCTGTGGCACTGCCGAGGTGTTATAGAAGCCCAGGTTGCTTTGATAGCAATCTTCAGCTCGTCTGCATTGTTGGGTCTGGTGTATCATCTTCCTCTGAACAATACCCCATAGATTCTTTATGGGGTTTAGGTCAGGAGAGTTTGCTGGCCAATCAAACAGTGATACTGTGTGATACTGTGTTTTATTAAACCAGGTATTGGTACTTTTGGCAGTGTGGACAGGGCCAAGTCCTGCAGGAAAATTAAATTTCCATCTGCTTGTCGGCAGAGGGAAGCATGAAGTGCTCAAAAATGTCATGGTAGATGGCTGCGCTGACTTTGGTCTTGATAAATCACAGTGGACCTACAACAGCAGATGACATGGCTCACCAAACCATCACTGATTGTGGAAACTTCACACTAGACCTCAAGCAGCTTGGATTGTGGCCTCTCCACTCTTCCTCCAGACTCCCTGATTTCCGAATGAAATGTAAAATTTCCTTTCATCTGAAAACTTGGACTGCTGAGCAACAGTCCAGTGTGCTTTTTCAAAACCCTTGGCCGAGGTAAGATGCTTCTGGCTTTGTCTATTGGTCATGAGTGGCTTCACACAAGGAATGCGACAGTTGTAACCCATGTCCTGTATACATCTGTGTGGTGGATCTTGAAGTACTGACTCCAGCAGTAGTCCACTCCTTGTAAATATCCCCAAATTTTTGAATGGCCTTTTCTTAACAATCCTACCAAAGCTGCACTTATCCGGGTTGCTTGTGCCCTTTTTTCTACCACACTTTTTTCTTCCACTCAATTTTCCATTAATATGCTTTGATACAGCACTCTGTGAACAGCCAGATTCTTTAGCAATGACTTTTTTTGACTTACTCTTCTTGTGGAGTGTGTCAATGACTGCCTTCTGGGCATCTGTCAAGTCACCAGTCTTCCCCATGATTATGTAGACTACTGAACCAGACTGAAGGACCATTTTAAATGCTTAGGAAGCCTTTGCAGGTGTTTTGTGGTAATTATTCTAATTTTCTGAGATAATGACTTTTGGATTTTCATTGGCTGTAAGCCATAATCATCAACATTACCAGAAATAAACAGTTGAAATCACTCTGTAATGACTCTATATAATATGTTTCCCTTTTTGTATTGAATTACCGAAATTACCTTTTTGATGATATTCTAATTTATTGAGATGCACTTGTACATTTTGATCTCATCCAGTGGAGTAACCTTAAGTTCCTTACAATAGGAAAATGTGTTGGAGGGCTGCTGACATTCTCTGTGCCACTTATAATATTGGTGTCTTTATATGGCAGGGGGTAAATAATGTTTGAAAGTGTACCAGTTCACACATATATATATATATATATATATATATATATATATATATATACATATATATATATATATATATATATATATATATATATATATATATATATATATATATATATATATATATATATAATATAAATTATATATATAATAAAATATTTTTTTTTCATGTTGATGAATCTGTTGCTCGCTGCACTAGATGCTAGTGTGGTGTCAATGTGAAATTGCTTCCTCTCAATATATTTTTCCTGTTATGCATTATATATGCTATGTCTATTAAAATAAAAAGAAATTGTCCTTTCTCACTCAGGTCAATTTTGTTTTTTGGCATCACAAGTCAAATCATGTGTCATATTAGAGCAGCACATTTGTTCTGCCCAATATAGTTAAACAGTCTTTAGAAAAAAAAAAAAAATGTACCAAGTGTCTAGCACTTCCCTTTGAGCTCTGTGTTACAGCTCATTTGGTAAAGATTCCCTGGGTGAATCAGTGATACATGTTTTAGAATAAAAAAAAAACAGAATTACAAAGCGTTCAACTAAGTCTGTAACTCCTCAGGCCAAACCAAGCAGGTCAGCAGGCTAAGCACAGTAAGTAATATAAGTGTGTGTGTGTGTGTGTGTGTGTATTTTTTTGTGTGTATATTACACACCTGAATGTATGGAAATTACCGTGATATTCGTTGTAATGCTGATGAACCAAATATTGTCAACATTCACCTTTTATCTAGTACTGGTTGTTCTAACCACTGTATAAAGTTACATTTCTTTAAAGGGAACCTGTCAGCAGAAATTTCCCCTAAAACCTAACAGATTCCCCCTCTGCAGCTCCTGGGCTGCATTCTAGAAAGGTCCCTGTTATTATTGTGCCCCTTTTCTGACCAAAAAAAAAAGAGTTTATAAAGAGGTACCTTTTTGGCTTCGGATTCTATAAATGAGACACGGGGGCGGGCAGCCTGATGGCCGTTATTCTGTCCCCTGGTCCTGTATGCCGCCCCCATCGCTGATTTCCATACTTTTGGACGCCGCCCACTGCTCCAGCCATCCCCGCGCATGCCCAGTGCCAGTCTCACGGGACTGAGCACTGTGACTTCTGGTGACGTGTGCGCAGGCAAGTGATTATGGGCGGGACTGTGACTGTTATCAGCAAGTACCCGCCCATAATCTCGTGAGCGCGCAAGCCTCTCCAGTGGTCACTGTGCTCAGTGTAGATGCTAGACTGTATGGGCTGCTTCCAGGGATGACGTCCCTTTGTCACGTGATAGGGGCGTGTTCAAAATACTATCACGTGACAAAGGGACGTCATCCCTGGAAGCAGCCCATACAGTCTAGCATCTACACTGAGCACAGTGACCGCTGGAGAGGTTTGCGCGCTCACGAGATTATGGGCGGGTACTTGCTGATAACAGTCACAGTCCCGCCCATAATCACTTGCCTGCACACACGTCACCAGCAGTCACAGTGCTCAGTCCCGTGAGACTGGCACTGGGCATGCGCGGGGATGGCTGGAGCAGTGGGCGGCGTCCAAAAGTATGGAAATCAGCGATGGGGGCGGCATACAGGACCAGGGGGCAGAATAACGGCCATCAGGCTGCCCGCCCCCGTGTCTCATTTATAGAATCCGAAGCCAAAAAGGTACCTCTTTATAAACTCTTTTTTTTTTTGGTCAGAAAGGGGGCACAATAATAACAGGGACCTTTCTAGAATGCAGCCCAGGAGCTGCAGAGGGGGAATCTGTTAGGTTTTAGGGGAAATTTCTGCTGACAGGTTCCCTTTAACTTGGCCTTAGCAGAACCCGATAGGAGCTGAATTAACAAATATTCTGCATTACTGAACACTTAGAGAAAAGTATAAATGTAAGGGTAGAAAACTTTACAATTTACTAAAATGTGTGTGTATGTATTGTGAGACGGTGACCGGGGTTATCTATGACGGCCGGTATGTCTCGCCCCGGTTGTGCTCACTCCATGATAGAAAACAACTCCACTCCAGGGTTAATCCTGTTTCCCTACAGGTTGAAGGAAGAGTTAAAAGGAAACAGGAACGAGGTCAGGTGTGCCGGGTGTGAGGGAGTGATCACATCTCCCTGAGTTCTCTGCCGGAGAGGCACATATGTACTATTATGGACTTTTCTTTGGATAATAAACCGTGTGCTGTGAACCTTGGTGCCTGGATTCCGTGTCTTCTGCAGCGCAGCCGACGACGCTACCTCACATATGGTGGAGAATCGGCGGGCATGACAGCCGGTGAGGTGTAGCTTCCATTTCTGGTGACCCGGTAGCACATGTCCTGGATTCAAGCGGCTATACTACAGCCCAAACCCGGCGACGCCATGGAGGACATACTAAAGCATTTGGCTCAGGCTAATGCACAGCAGCAGCAGACCAATGCACACATACTCCAATCCTTGAAATCGCAGGAACAGAGGCACCAAGAACAGATGGTCCTCCTGGCCAAGTCGATCCGTGCCGGACCGGCAGCAACAACCCCGGGACCGGGTGACGTCAGCAGCGTCCGGAAAGCGGTGAGACAAGCGTTGCAAAAGATGACTGTGAAGATGTAATTTACCCTCTCACTGTATATGCTGTGATACTATGTCATGATATGTATATTTCCCTGGTTGTATTAGTTGTAATTCATGTATTTTCTTGGGGGAGCTACTGGTCTCAATGTGTCTCTCTCATACAATTGTAGTCTTGGCATCTAATGTGATTATGTAAATAGCCTGTCCTCTTCTATCCAGAGTTGTGTATCTAGTCTGTAATTGCATTGGCCAGTGAAGGAATAGTCATTGTTCTGCACAGCAGGGGATCCCTTCATCTACTGTGGCTGGCAGACATATCGGAGCCCTGTGATGGACCAAACCATTGATGATAGGATGTGTGACCCCTACCCCCTGAACAAACATGGTGGGCTGGTCAAGGAGCACAGACAATGCATTTCCCTTTTTGTAACTTCAGAGTGAGCTGAAACTAAGAAGAAGAAGGAGCTCCCAGCATGTGTGGCTGTGGACACGAACGGAGCTAGGCCTGTGTGGCGGCCCGTGGGATTGTGTGGAACTCTTTGGACTACTGTAAGGACGATTGCTTTGTTATCCGGTCCGAGGATTGTCGGGAAGGGCCCCCGAATCTGTTTTACGTGGACTTATCGTGTGCTGTTCCTGTATTCCTGTTAATAAACCTGTTGGATCGTCCCTCGGCCTCGTCCATCCTTTGCTCTGTTGTACACTCCCGTCACAATGACCCCGGGGGATGATGTGGAAGCATTCCTGGCAGTGTTTGAGCGGGTGGCCGAGCGGGAAAAACTGCCGACCCCCCAGTGGGCTGAGGTATTGTCACCCTATCTGACGGGGGAGCCCCAAAAAGCATATTTGGACCTCTGTACCGAGGACGCCTTAGAATATGCAACCCTGAAAGCCGAAATACTTGCTCGGATGGGGGTGAATACCTATGTACGGGCTCAGCGGGTAAATCAGTGGTTCTATGAGGAAGCCAAACCCGTACGCTCACAGGCCTATGACTTGTTGCATCTCGTAAAGAAGTGGTTGCAGCCTGACACTCTGAGCCCGGCGCAAATGGTAGAAAGGGTAGTTGTTGACCGTTTTGTACGCACTTTACTCGTCACCATTCAACGGTGGGTAGGACAGGGCGACCCAAGTACCCTGGACCAATTATTGGGCCTGGTAGAGCGGCATGTGGCTACGCAGGACTTGATACGGGACACTGAGACTTTGCGTACAGCCCGTCGGTCCGGCCCTTCCAAGCCTAGGGCCAAGGACCCACCGCTGACACCGGTGCGGGAGTCCGCTACCGTCCCGTCTGAGGCCGCACCCTCCGTCCCTGAGGTCCGGAAAACTATGTACCCTAAACGACAACTCGTCAAGGGGGTGTCCTTCCCTATTAGATGTTGGCGGTGCCAGCGGGTGGGACATATGGAAGCCCAGTGTCCACTCACCACGGAGCCCATGGATTGTGGGGTTACCCGGCGGGGTTCAATGTATGCTCAGGTGGTGTGTACCGCTGACCTGGTCTACCCAGAGACTGAGCCCCACTTGTGCCAAATACAGGTGAATGGATGTCCGGTTACAGGCTTGTTGGATTCCGGAAGCTTAGTGACCCTCGTGCGATCAACCCTAAGGGCTAAATTAAAGGCCACAGGACGTACCGTGGGGGTGGTTTGCATACATGGGGACCGCCGAGACTATCCCACGGGGATAGTCACCATTACAGCACCTTGCGGTCAGGTGCAACATGAGGTGGGACTTATTAATACTCTTCCCTATGATGTGATCCTAGGAAGGGATCTACCCTATTTTTGGACTTTATGGAAGGGACCTCCTAAGTCCCCTCAGATATTGGTCAGTCCGGGACCTGAGCCCTACAATCCTGAATCCGGGACGCCTGCCGTAGGGGTCCCCATGATAGGGACAGAATGTGAACCTGATAGGTCGCCCCTAGAGGTATTGGCAGGAGAGGCTGAGACGGTCGAGCCCATCCCGGAGATGGAGGCGTCCCCGGATACGTTTGGGACAGCCCAACTCCAGGACCCTACATTAATACATGCCCGGAGTCGGGTGACAGTAGTTGACGGGGTGGCACAGCTGCCCGGTGCCCAGGTAAGGTACCCCCATTTCGCTCTTAAGCAGGATTTACTCTACCGGGTAGATGAAATACGGGGCGTGGGGTAGAGCAGTTGGTGGTGCCCCAGCCGTATCGCCGGCGGGTACTCGACTTGGCTCATAAACACCTGATGAGTGGTCACCTAGGGGTCAAGAAAACGCAGGAGCGAATATTGCAAAGGTTCTATTGGCCCGGGGTCTTTGGGGAGGTAAAACGGTTCTGCGAAACCTGCCCGGAGTGTCAGCTTACCGCACCCCTGACCCACTTTCGCAGTCCGTTGGTACCGTTACCCATTATAGAAGTCCCTTTTGAACGGATAGGGATGGATCTGGTGGGGCCCCTCGTAAAGTCTGCTCGAGGGTGTGAAGATGTAATTTACCCTCTCACTGTATATGCTGTGATACTATGTCATGATATGTATATTTTCCTGGTTGTATTAGTTGTAATTCATGTATTTCCTTGGGGGAGCTACTGGTCTCAATGTGTCTCTCTCATACAATTGTAGTCTTGGCATCTAATGTGATTATGTAAATAGCCTGTCGTCTTCTTTCCAGAGTTGTGTATCTAATCTGTAATTGCATTGGCCAGTGAAGGAATAGTCATTGTTCTTTACAGCAGGGGATCCCTTCATCTACTGTGGCTGGCAGACATATTGGAGCCCTGTGATGGACCAAACCATTGATGATAGGATGTGTGACCCCTACCCCCTGAACATGGTGGGCTGGTCAAGCAGCCCAGACAATGCATTTCCCTTTTTGTAACTTCAGAGTGAGCTGAAACTTGAAGAGAGCAGGAGCCCCAGCCTGGGTGGCTGTGGACACGGACGGAGCTAGGCCTGTGTGGCGGCCCGTGGGATTGTGTGGAACTCTTTGGACTACTGTAAGGACGATTGCTTTGTTATCCGGTCCGAGGATTGTCGGGAAGGGCCCCCGAATCTGTTTTATGTGGACTAATCGTGTGCTGTTCCTGTATTCCTGTTAATAAACCTGTTGGATCGTTCCTCGGCCTCGTCCATCCTTTGCTCTCTTGTACACCCCCGTCACAGAGGGCGCCAGCATATCCCAGTGATCGTTGACTATGCCACCCGGTATCCAGAGGTGATACCTCTCAGACATACTGCGGCGAAGCTTATAGCTCGAGAGTTGTTTGCTGTGTTCTGCCGGGTGGGGTTGCCCAAGGAGATCCTTACGGATCAGGGGACCCCATTCATGTCTAAAGTGACCAAAGAGCTATGCCGGCTACTCCAGATCAAGCAGTTGCGTACGTCTGTGTATCATCCTCAGACGGATGGGTTAGTAGAACGATTCAATAAAACCCTGAAAACCATGCTCAAAAGGGTGATCTCCAAAGACGGGAAAGACTGGGATATGATGCTTCCCTATTTGATGTTTGCCATACGAGAGGTGCCACAGGCATCCACGGGGTTTTCGCCTTTTGAATTGTTATACGGAAGACATCCCCGGGGATTGTTGGACCTGGCAAAAGAAACCTGGGAGCAGGAGCCCACCCCCCATAAAAGTGTGATTGAACACATTTTAGGAATGCAGAACCGCATAAGCGTGGTCATGCCAATTGTGAAGGAGCATTTACAGGAGGCTCAGGCCGCGCAAAGCGGCCGCTACAATAGACAAGCCACCGTGCGGACCTTTAAACCCGGGGATCGGGTGTTGGTATTGATCCCCACGGCGGAAAGTAAATTCCTGGCTCAGTGGCAAGGCCCCTACGAGATAAAGGAAAGAGTCGGGGTGGTCAACTATAAGGTATTGCAGCCCGGTAGGCGGAAACCTGAACAAATATACCATGTCAACCTATTAAAACCTTGGCAGGAACGGGAAAGCCTGATGGTTGATTTTCCCCCATCTCCCTCCTCTTCGGGTCGTTCAAACCCGGCTCCAGCAACCGCCGGAGAGGACGAACCGGAAGTAAGGATTGGAGAAGCCCTCACCAAGCAACAGAGGCGAGAGGCCAGATGGCTGGTTCAGCAGAACCCCGATGTCTTCTCCGAGTTGCCGGGTAGGACCAGTCTGATACGACATGACATTGTCACCGAGCCTCACCTGAAGGTACGCCTGAAGTCATACCGGGTGCCGGAGGCTCGAAGACAAGCCATATCAGAGGAAGTGAAGATGATGCTACGCCTGGGGGTCATCGAAAAATCCCGAAGTGAATGGGCTAGTCCTATTGTCCTAATACCAAAACCCGATGGCTCCTTAAGGTTCTGCAATGACTTTAGGAGATTGAACGAAATATCCAAGTTCGATCTCTACCCCATGCCCCGGGTGGATGAGCTGATTGATAGGCTGGGACAGGCGCGATATTTTACCACGCTCGACCTGACCAAGGGGTACTGGCAGGTGCCACTGACGGAGTCCGCCAAGGAGAAAACCGCTTTTGTTACGCCGGAGGGTCTCTTCCACTATGTTGTCTTGCCTTTTGGGTTACATGGCGCTCCGGCCACGTTCCAGAGGTTGATGGACTTAGTGCTGGAACCCCACCAGGCGTATGCATCAGCGTACCTTGATGACATCATTATTTACAGCTCCGATTGGCAGACCCACTTGGAATAGGTACAAGCGGTGGTGGACGCGCTTCGAACAGCCGGATTGACAGCCAATCCCAAGAAATGTGCGTTGGGACTCACGGAAGCCCGCTACTTGGGCTACGTAATAGGCCAAGGAGTGATTAAGCCCCAAATTAACAAGGTTGAGGCGATCCAGAAGTGGCCTAGACCCCTGACCACGAAGCAGGTTAGGGCCTTCCTGGGTATCGTGGGGTACTACAGGAGGTTTGTAAAGGATTTTGCGGGATTATCAGACCCCTTGACGGACCTTCTCAAAGGTAAGAAGTCCGTCATGGTGCGTTGGACTCCGCAGGCCGAGGACTCCTTCCGGGCCCTGAAGGGGGTCCTGTGCGGACAGCCCGTTCTTGTAAACCCTGATTTCCGGAAGGAGTTCATAGTACAGACTGACGCCTCGGAGGTCGGCCTGGGGGCAGTGGTGTCTCAGGTGGTTCAGGGGGAGGAACACCCCGTCACCTTCTTAAGTAGGAAGCTCACCCCTCCCGAGCGGAATTATAGCGTAGTGGAGAAGGAGTGCCTGGCGATCAAGTGGGCCTTGGAGTCCCTACGCTATTACCTGCTGGGACGGCAGTTTCGCTTGGTGACGGATCACTCTCCGCTGGTCTGGATGAGGTCCGCCAAGGAACGGAATGCCCGGGTTACCCGGTGGTTCCTTTCTCTGCAGAACTTCCGGTTTACGGTTGAACACCGGGCCGGTAGGTTGCAGGGCAACGCCGATGCCTTGTCCCGCGGCCCGTGTATGATGGCAGGAGTTCAACCCCGCACGCTTGAACTGAGGGGGGGGGGTATGTGAGACGGTGACCGGGGTTATCTATGACGGCCGGCATGTCTCGCCCCGGTTGTGCTCACTCCATGATAGAAAACAACTCCACTCCAGGGTTAATCCTGTTTCCCTACAGGTTGAAGGAAGGGTTAAAAGGAAACAGGAACGAGGTCAGGTGTGCCGGGTGTGAGGGAGTGATCACATCTCCCTGAGTTCTCTGCCGGAGAGGCACATATGTACTATTATGGACTTTTCTTTGGATAATAAACCGTGTGCTGTGAACCTTGGTGCCTGGATCCCGTGTCTTCTGCAGCGCAGCCGACGACGCTACCTCACAGTATTTATACCTTGTATAATATATAATTTGCAATGGAGTAAAGACAAAATCCCTTTCGGCGCTTCCGGAGGATAAATGGATTATCAGTGCAAGTTTGCAAAAACTTCAAGAACAAGGGTTTATTAAGGGTTCAATAAAAAACGGACAATTACGGACAACGCGTTTCAGCTAACAAAAGCCTTCATCAGGTGTAGTTTACATTGCTGGTATTAAGAAAATCTAATTTATAGACTGATCTGTCTATGTGTATGATGTAGGCGGGTATGAGGAACATGGGTGTGTACTTCCAATTAGATTATCACTCAACCTCGAAGAGGTAAATGGTGGTTCTTGTGCTGAAATCCTTATATGGATCATGTGTAGGGGCAAGCAAATATTGCTGCTATGCATGAATGATACAATTTATGAATGAAAAAGAATAAAAATTCTAATTGTTAATAAGGAAAATTTTGGTGTTTAAAATATGCGGTGATATAAAACACATAATAAATTATTCAGATTAAAAACACAATTTATTTTTTTTTTTTTTCTTCTCCTCCCTTCTCTTTCCTCTCTCTCCCTTTCCCCTTTTGCTCTCTCCCTTTCCTTCCTTTTTCTTTTAGAGAATAGTTTAAAATTCATGCACTTATATAAAAATCACTTCCAGATATATTGCATTTATAAATAAGAGACAAAGAGAAAAAAAAAAAATTGTGTTTTTAATCTGAATATATACTATATATATTCTATATAATTTGCAATGAAATTACAGTACGATACATTGTTGCTTTTTCTTTTCCAGGTGCTAGATGGCCATTTTCACGTTTCTATTTCTTGCTCTCGGCTTATGCCTAGTAAATGAAGCAGCTACACAAAAGCCAAACATATTATTACTTTTGGCTGATGACCTTGGAATTGGGGATATTGGTTGTTATGGGAATACCACTATAAGGTAATTGTAACAATATTCACCTGTATTGATGATGCTACAGTTCATAGATTTCTTGTCACTGGGTAGAGTGGAATATGGAGTATAAGGTACTTGGTCTTCACCACAGTACCTAGCATAGAAGGTTGGACTTTTCTGCAGGGGTATTCCCAGGTCTGATCACTACAACAGTTGTCAACTGGCAAAGGCCATACAGATTAGCAATATGGGGGGATTAGGTACAGATCAGAAATCATTAGAAGAACATAATAAACTGGAAGTGTAAGACAGTAATTAGGAGATGCCCGAGGAGAACCGAAAGTAGAACGTCTCAGCAATGGAAACCAGAAGACCATGCAGAAGTGTAGTGTTTGATAATCACTGTCAATAACTGGGTGTAAAATGAAGTTTCACTGTGGTATCCAAAGAGCAGGACGGTAGTGAGACAACCTGAGATTCAAAAGTCCCGTATTAAGTTAATCCAATGTGATCAGATCTAAACATAGTAAGAAAAAGTCAATTCAAACAGTATAATCAAAAAGACAGCAACTTGGTCCATCATTATGAATTTATTGCACTGTTGGCTTAATTTTGTTGTGCTAACTTTAGTTTTCCTATAATTTCAGGACTCCTAATATTGATAGACTGGCCAGAGAAGGCGTAAAACTAACTCAACACATTGCTGCAGCTTCTGTTTGTACCCCAAGTAGAGCAGCATTTTTGACTGGCCGATACCCTATAAGAACAGGTAACGATGATCTACTTGTTGCATTTTAGTTAACATTTTTCTAACATGCAAAATGGAAATTTTTAAAGCCTTATTAGGGATGGGAGAACCCGAACTTTAAAGGTCAGGGTCCATACCATTCTGTGCAGAACCCCAAACACAGACTTGACTGTACCTCCTGCTCCTGATCAGGTTTGTCACTCTAATAAAGCTTGTTGAAAGGTTGCAGAGCAGCCAATCCACAAGCTTTTAGGCTGTGGGCACTTCCAGAGCAATCGCATGGCTGTGATTTGCCAGGGAAATCGCTGTTTAAAAAAAAAAAAAAAAAAGACATGAGCTACAAATGGAAGGTAAAGTATTAAGGGCAGGTAATTTATACATACCGTGTTTCCCAAAGGATCATACTGCAGTCAGACTCTCTTCTGGGCCTGCTAATTAAAGTTCATGAATATTCACTGCTTCCACTGCCCACCCTCTGTGCTAGTATTTGTGATTGTTTGCAGACTGCAATACACGTGCCCCACCCTGTGTCCACGTCTGTGATCGGTTAAAGTCAGTTTGCTGTATAGTAGTGTAAAAATAAATATTTAACATAGGCTCCTGCCTACGTTTTTTATGCCAGCAGGTGCAATTTGGTGCTGAAATCTGATACAGACATTTCAGCATTAAATGTGAGCCTCCTGGCAGAAAGCTGTACAGAAACTGAGTCAAAACTGTTTTGTTTTTTTTGTTTTGTTTTTTTTGTATTTTTGGGTCAAGAGATACAAATTTGGTGATGACATTTTTCCACCATATTCATGCACCCAATCTACAACTCGAGGCAAAAAAAACCTGCATCAAAACCACACACTGTATAATGTGGTAATGATACAGTTTTTGCCATGAGGTGTAGATTGGGTGCAGGAATATGGTGTAAAAATTTCCGCACCAAATCTACATCTTTTGGCAAAAAAAACTAAAACCATAAACGTGTTTTTCTGCCAGGAGATGCAGGTCTTACCTGAGGTGAGGCCACAGAGTTTACTGAAGTCAGGTTACCTGCAATCAAAGAGGACCGTTGGAATCTCCAGCTGTGACCGCAACTAACCTGAGTGATGTCATTGCTCATAGTTGTGGCTTATTCTCTGCCTGAACCTCATAGCAGATGGATATTGTTCAGTGATCGCTTGCTGTGACTTCAGATGTTGCTATAAATTCTGTATGGCATGCACTCAGTCAGGATGGAGGTGCTGGTAGAGGGGATGAGAATCCCACATAGTCTATAATTCTGATCACTGCACACTCAGAAGTAGTTTGCAAAAAGTGTTCAAAGTTTATTCACAAATGTGGTACAGTGCAGTACGTTGTGTCAGGAAATGAGCGACTAAAACAACGTTTCGACCCTGCATGGGTCTTGTTCACATTGTCGCTCAGATATGCAGTGCAAAAGGCACTTCCGTGCCGGTGTCCATTAGTAATAACCAATGGTGGGTACCTTGGATGATGTAATGAGAAAATAGGCATCTTCTGAGTCCTGGTAATATAACACACCAAGTGTCTTGTAGTGACAGGGTTTTATTTATCATATAGCCTTGAGGATGGAGATAGTGACTCAAAATGTTCCTGTGTCTTGTAGTGGCAGGGTTCTTATAGTTATATAGCCTTCGAGGTGAAGGTGATAAATCTAACCCTGCAGCGTCTTGTAATAGCAGAGTTCTGACAGTTGTACAGCCTTGCAGCTGGAGATGGTTCATATAAAACACCAGCGTCTTGGAATGGTAGGGTTTTATATAATTACTTAGCCTTTAAGATTAATATGGTTAAACATTCACTCTTGTAACTAATACTTAGCGTGGTTAACTAAATGTTTTATATAATGAATTGGTTCAATTTATTGCAACGTGGCACAGTAAGGTTAAACCATTCAGTAAGGTTAAGGTTGGACTATTCATTTTAATTTTAAGAGCTGATATGTAGCACCCAGGCGTGGCCACTAAACTGTGCATGGAGCCATGCTGTTGTGCTTTTTGCACTGTTTACATCTTGCCACTGCCGAAGCTGATAACAGCTCATCGTTTGGAGTGCCTTTTATATAGCACCCCCACCAATCTGATCTTCTTACCTTTTCCAAGAAGAGATCATCAATATGTTTACAGAGGACAACCCCTTTTAATATAGCTGTATAAATACTGTCAGGCCTCCATGGCCCATTATCTGCTTCCATTTCAGCAGCAGTTGTGCTTTCTGCTGAAAACTTTGGTGTTGTGATGGGGTTTTTTGTTGTGTTTTTTTTTTGTTACAGCTTGGTAGTTAAAATATATGCTCCTGATTTAGGTGCTTGGACAGTAGATTTCTTAGGAACAGATATGCCTTATGTTGGCCAGCTTTTATAGCATCATAAAATGTTACAGTTGGAAGGGACCTCCTGGGTCATCTGGTCCAACCCCCTGCTCAAAACAGGATTCACTAAATCATCTCAGACAAATGTCTGCCCTGCTTCTTTTTGAAGACTTCCATTGAAGGGGGACTCACTACCTGTTGTGGGAGCCTGTTCTACTCGTTGAGCACCCTCACTGTCAAAAAGATTTTGTTTTTTTTTTCTAATATCTGTGTCTCCTCCCAGTCGGTTTCATCCCATTGCTTCTAGTCTTTTCTTGTGCGAATGAGAATAGAGCTAATCCCTCTATAGCAGGGAACCTCTGGCCCGCGGGCCATATGCGGCCCACAACGCCTTTTTTTTGTGGCCCCCGGGCTGATTCCCGGGGACTGCAGTGCTGGAGCGGCAGCCACATCTTGCTGGCTGCTGGCCCTTTTAAAACACCACACAGCGCGTTCAATGCTGAATGCTGCATTTCCTATACCTGAAAGGCTATGTCCCCACGCTGGCACTGCCTACGTGAGGACATACTTTGTAGGTGGGGTCGGCGTGAGTAGCGCTAAAATCAAACAGGAGAGGATTGACTGCAAATCATCCCCCAGGTCTTGCTTTTCCGGGCAGCGCACTGTGCCCGGTGGCTCCCTGTGCCCGGCGGCGGCTGCTCCTCTCTGTGCCCGGCAGCTCTCTGTGCCCTGCGGCGGCTGCTCCTCTGTGCCCGGCGGCAGAGCTCTCCGTGCCCGCAGCCACCTTCAGCGCTCAGTGATCCCAGCCTCCTGCACTTCTCTAACTACCTCCAAGCTCAACCGGGTCTGACTGTGCCCCCAGCACTCTGTACCTCCAGTGTTCTGTGCCCCTCTTTCTCCCCAGTGTTCTGTGCCCCTCTTTCTCCCCAGTGTTCTGTGCCCCTCTTTCTCCCCAGTGTTCTGTGCCCCCCCAGTCTCCCCAGTGTTCTGTGCCCCCCCAGTCTCCCCAGTGATCTGTGCCCCCCCCGTCTCCCCAGTGATCTGTGCCCCCCAGTCTCCCGAGTGATCTCTGTGCCCCAAGCCTCTCCCATCATTCTCTGTGCCCCAGGGTTGTCTGTGCCCCTCCACCCTGGCATCCCCCAGGGCTGTCTGCCCCCAGCTATGTATATAACCCCAGCAATGTGTGTGCCCCCCAGCTATGTCTGTGCAACCCAGTGATGTGTATATACCCCCAGTGCAGTGACGTCTATGCCCTGCTGCTTCCCTAGTGATGTATATTCCTCCCAGCCCTCCCCAGCAATGTTTATGCCCCCCCAGCTATGTCTGTGCTCCCCCATCAATGATGTATGTACCCCCCAGTGATGTCTATGCCCCCAGCCTCCCCAGTGATCTATATTCCTCCCAACCCTCCCCTGTGATGTATATACAGCAGTCCCAGCCAACTCAAACCTGGAAAAGCAGTTGTGAAAAGCAAAAAGATCAATATTGCCTAATATTACAGCTGCACCAAAGAGTACAAGCTCCAGCCGCCACAGTGAGTTAATTGTTTGACCAAATTATATTAGGGTAATTTTCATGTTGATAATTTTGTGCGGCCCCCGAAGGTTGGTAGAAATTTCCAATGGCCCCCGGCAGAAAAGATTCCCCACCCCTGCTCTATAGTGTTACCACCTTGAGATATTTGTAGACAGCTATCAAGTCTCCTCTGTCTTTTTAGCAAGCTAAACATGCCAAAATTCTATAACCATTCCTCATAGGACCTAGTTTGAGGACCGGTCACCATTCTGGTTGCTTTTCTCTGAACTTGCTCTAGTTTGTTGTGTGTTTTTTTGTGTTTGGTTTTTTTTTTTGTTATTTTATTTTATTAAAATGTGGTGCCCAGAGCTGGACACAGTATTCCAGATGAGGTCTGACAAAAGCGGTTAGAGGGGGATAATTGCTTCACGTGATTTAGACTGTATGCTTTTGTTAATATATCCCAAGTGTGTTCGCCTTTTTTTTTTTTTGCTGCAGCATCACACTGTTGACTCACGTTCAGTCTGGGATCTATTCGTATACTCAAGTCTTTTTCACACGTGCTGTTACTTAGCTCTAATCTTCCTATTCTGTATATGCTTTTTTCATTTGTCTTACCTAGATGTAGAACTTTTCATTTCTCCCTATTAAAAAACATTCTACGGTATTAATTGCTACCCACAGTTCCAGTTTGTTTTTAACCATTTAGAATAGAAGTCAGGCTCACAGGCCTATAGTTCCCTGGGTCCACCTTCTTCCCCTTTTTGAAGATGGGGACAACACTTTATAGTATAATTGGGTTGTCAAAACTGACCATATTATCTTGCTACAGGTAAAGTATATCTTTGTACCATGTTAGCCGGTAGAGATAAAAAAATTGTTTAAAAGAACTGAAGTCCTCAGTGGTTGATACCTTTTTAATGGCTAACTGAAAAGAGGGTAATAATAGCAAGCTTTCTAGACACTTCTCGTCTTCAGGTTCAATATAACACAAAATCTGAAGAGTCACATATCTATACACAACATGACATAGAATGGGGCAGTAAAGAAGACAAGTTATGTGAAGCAGAACTATCAGTATGGCAAGAGGAAAAACTGTTGTGGCCATAAATATTGCTGCAGTTTATAGAATAGCAGTGTGAAACTTTTATTGTCCTCTCATTAGGGTCTA
Organism: Anomaloglossus baeobatrachus; assembly: GCF_048569485.1. Classification (NCBI taxonomy): domain Eukaryota; kingdom Metazoa; phylum Chordata; class Amphibia; order Anura; family Aromobatidae; genus Anomaloglossus; species Anomaloglossus baeobatrachus. The sequence goes on along the minus strand of NC_134354.1, from coordinate 161,605,704 downwards.
GTCCAGAGCTGTGATGCCCCCGGATGGTCTGAGGAGCACATCTCTTAATTGATGTAAAAAGACATGAATCCATGTGACACATTCATTCCTGGTCTGAATGTGTCAAAGGTCATTATAAGTTTGTACTCCCATAGTCTCCTGTCTCTCTGGGACTTGAAATTTCATTTAATAGCAGCAATTTCATGTCCATGATGCTGTGATCTGGGTTACAAAAATGTTTGGCCACAGGTAGATCTATCCTTTTTTCTCTAAAGCTGGGTTCACACTAAGCGACAGCGACAACGACGTCGCTGTTACGTCACCATTTTCTGTGACGTAACAGCGACCTTGTAAGTCGCTGTTATGATCGCTGCTTAGCTGTCAAACACAGCGACGCAGCAGCGATCATAACGTCGCTACATGTGCAGAGAGCAGGGAGCCGCGCACACTGCTTAGCGCTGGCTCCTTGCTCTCCTAGCTACAGTACACATCGGGTTAATTAACCCGATGTGTACTGCAGCTACATGTCACAGTGCAGAGAGCAGGGAGCCGCGCACACTGCTTAGCGCTGGCTCCTTGCTCTCCTAGCTACAGTACACATCGGGTTAATTAACCCGATGTGTACTGCAGCTACATGTGCACAGAGCAGAAGCCGGCACTGGCAGCTGAGAGCGGCGGAGGCTGGTAATGAAGGTAAATATCGGGTAACCAGGGAAAGGGCTTCCCTTGGTTACCCGATGTTTACAGTGGTTACAGCTTTCCGCAGCTGCCAGACGCTGGCTCCTGCTCCTGCTCGCTTCATTTCGTCGCTCTCTCGCTGTCACACACAGCGATGTGTGCTTCACAGCGGGAGAGCAAAGATGAAAAAATGAAGCAGGACATTCAGCAACAAGCAACGACCTCACAGCAGGGGCCAGCTCGTTGCTGGATGTCACACACAGCGACAGTGACGGAACGTCACTGCAACGTCACAGAAAATGGTGACGTAGCAGCGACGTCGTTGTCGCTGTGTGTGACACCACCTTAATTGTGTGGCGGTGAGAATTCATCTTTGTCCTGAGCTGTTGTCCTGTCTCCCATACATACAGACCCCCAGTTGGACATTTGGTACATATAATCAAGTACACCACATTAGTTGTGGTGCAGCTGAAGGTACCTGGGATCTTGTAGTCCTGATGTGATCTGGGAATCTTTATCTTGTCCGTTATCAATATAAATGGAAAGGTCTTACATTTTTTCTGGTTGCAGGGAAATGTTCCTGTTGTTATTGGGAGAGGATAGGGAGCTTCTGACAATGATGCTTCTTAGATTCGGGGGCTGCCTAAAACACAAAAGTGTGTTTTAGGCAGTCCCCGAATGGCACCACGCTCTAAAAGCCTTCTCCCGATCCACAGTCTCTGCTTCCTCCACTGAATTTACTCATCCCCCGCATCAGACAGCGCCACAATCCATATTAAATTCAGAAAATGCTATTGCAAAAACATTTTTGAAAATGCGGCCAGGGTTCGAGCGCAAAAAATGAACAAAAATTAGTCTTAATAGTTAAATTTTTTATTTAGTAGCAGTTTAATGCATATCAGTCATGTAGTAGGTGCACAGCGGTAATACAGTATTAGCATAAGTGGTCTTTGTACAGTGTCTTTTTATAGTGAAGTCATGGCCAACTTAGAATTTGAGATGAGCGAACCTGTACGGTAAAGGATCGCCAATTTCAAATTCTGTACAAGCCTTAGCTTGTTTGATTGGGCTTAGTAACCCCGGGCCTTTCCCCAAAAGCTGGTAATGTTCATTTTACCACCATACAGTGATCATATAGTGTTAGATACCAGTCTTATTGATCATATAATTGATTATGGAATATGCAATATAGTGACACACAGGTGACATTCTTTCTTATTGGGGTCATTCACTTTTCTTGTCTTTATTTCCATCTGGTCCAGATTGATGGCAACTTATTTTTATCTGTAACTTATTTACAGAGCATATGACAAGACACATTTTGAGTTTGCACATTCCCAGCACCATCCTCGACTATTTTCAACCTACAAAAACTCGCTTTCATGCCTACACTTGCAACAAGGAGCAGTGACCACAAGTGACCATATCAGAAATTGTCATGATTATTGCTCCCTACAAAAAAATGAAATGGTGTCCCATAGAAGGTATTAATGCCCCCACTGTGCTATGTAGAAATTAATAAAACCCTGTATACTTCTTTGAAAATTATAATGTTCAAAGTGCCCCTTTCAAGCATCAAATGCCCTTGAGTGTACCTTTAAGGCTATGTGCGCACGTTGCGTCGGAGTACCTGCAGTTTATTCTGCACGTTTTCCTTCCCTTGGTTTTTGACCAAATGGCTTTTGACCATTTTTTAGCGCTTAAAACGCATGCGTTTTTACCACGTTTTTAGTGCGTTTTTAGCGCTTTTTACCTGCGTTTTCACCTGCGTTTTTGCAGATGCGTTTTTGAGATCAAGACACTGAGAAATAAAGTTGAATTAGTCAAAAAGAATGAAAAAAGAGAAAAAAGTATAAAATTTAACTTTTAATAAAACTATATGGGAAATTATCATTTTTAATGAAAAAATAGTGGTTATGCACATTTTATCAGAAAAATAGGTGAAGTTTCTAATTTTTTAACATTTTAATTTTCGGTTATTGTGTGTGTGTAAAGGAACATTAGAACCCATTAAATTTTGTCCAGAAAAGCATGCGTTTTTGGAGCCAAAAACGCAGTGGAAAAGCAGGTAAAACGCATGAAAAACGCAGGAATTGTGATTTTGGTTGCGTTTTGCCATTTCTCATTGACTCCAATGTTAAGGAAACGCTGCAGAAATGGCAAAAACAACTGACATGCTGCTTCTTTTTCAGCATGGTTTTTGACCACAAATATGCAAATTAAACGCTGCAGGAAAAAAAAGCAAAGTGCAGACAGGATTTCTGCTTTTCCCATAGACTTTGCTGGGAATCAAAAACGCATGCGTTTTAGCACAAAAACGCTGCTGCTAAAAACGCTGCAGAAACGCGGAAAAAAACGCAACGTGCGAACATAGCCTTAGTAACAATACCTCCAAAAAACGAGTAATGCTCTCAAAGTGCCACAATCTAAACTAATATTGCTTCCATTTAAAACAAATGTCCTGTGAGTGCCCCCACAACTGCTTATATACAGGTTGATGCCCTTACAACTCCCTATATATAATATTATGGCCCCCATAGTCCTTTATAAACATTGAGGCCCACAGGTGCCCTTTCAGCTGAAATGTCTTGCGGTACAAAGATCCACTTTAGCGCACCGTCAGCCCCCCTTGTGCCAGCTATGGAGCCAGAAGAGGAGGCTACTAACCCTGAAAGCATGGTCAAGTAAGAAGCATCAGGTATTACTTAAATTTTTTTACCTTTTTAAATATAGTATGTTAGAGAAGAACACCAGTACAGAGGAAATTATGGGGCCAGGACGGGGACACTACTAGAAGGATGGGGGACAGGATGGGGTACATTAAAACAGGATTGAGACCAGGACTGGGGGACATTATTAAAGAATAAGGGCCTATACAAGGGAGTTTATTACAGGTTCAGGGATATTATTAGGGTTAGGATGGAAAACATTATCACAGGGACCTGCACATCTGAACATGCTGGTGGGGGATCTGATCCAAATTTAGCATCAGGGCTCATAGGACCCTAGTTATGCCACTGCCCACATCCCCCTTTATATATAGTATGATCATTCTGATAGCTCTTCTATATACTTTATATACAGTGGAGGGAAAAAAGTATTTAGTCAGCCACCAATTGTGCAAGTTCTCCCACTTAAAAATGAGATGAGAGGCCTTTAATTGATAGGTAGACCACATCTATGAGAGACAAAATGAGAAAACAAGTGCAGAAAATTAACTTGTCAGATTTTGCAAGATTTTATTTGCAAGCCAGGCCGGCTCATGCATATGCAGTTATGCAGTGCACAGCTAACTAGAGATGAGCGAATCGGTCGCGGCTCAGCTCAAGTCGGTTCGCCGAACGGAGACCGCGTTCGAGTTCGGTTCGGAGAACCGTTCGACGAACCACTCTAACCCCATAGGAAACAATGGGAGGCAATCGCAAACACATAAAAACACCAATAAAACAGCCTCAAAGGTGTCCAAAAAGTGACAAACAACTCACAAGACAGCACAAACACATGGGAAAGTGACAAGGACAAATTCTCATGCGAAAACAAAACAGCTTGACGAGGAAAAACAGGACGAGACACAGATATAGGCATGGCATGCCCTTCTAAAATCATGCAAAACACCGCAAGGGGACTCAAAGCGGAGTCTCCCTTTTTTCCAAAAATTGGGCCACACAGACACCCCTTCAGTGGCAGCACTTGTGCCCCAGTTGTTTACTTCACAGATACATTTGCATCAAGCACATTCAAAAATACGCCATCCTTAACTGCTACCTACCCCAGTGCCATCCTGGGGACAAAGTCTTTGCTGATTTGCTGATCCCAGATCTGTTCATCTTGGCTCATTTTTAGAAACCCTGTAAGCAAGGGTTACTCCAAACGGAGTCTCCCGTTTTTTTCCAAAAATTGGGCCACACAGACACCCCTTCAGTGGCAGCACTTGTGCCCCAGTTGTACACTTCACAGGTACATTTGCATCAAGCACATTCCAATTCCACAAGCCTTTACTCTCCACAGGATGACACATGGGTAGTAAAGTCCTTGCGGATCCATGACTTGTTCATTTTGATAAACGTTAGTCTGTCCACATTGTCACTTGACAGACGCGTGCGCTTATCTGTCAGCACACACCCAGCAGCACTGAAGACACATTCTGAGACAACGCTGGCAGCTGGACATGACAAGATCTCCAAGGCAGTGGAGAGCTCAGGCCATTTTTCAAGATTTGAAGCCCAAAATCAGCAAGGCTCCAGTTGCGAAGTTATGGCATCGATGTTCATTTGGAGATACTCCTGTATCATCCTTTCCAGCCGTTGACTATGTGTCAGACTTCTTGTCTCTTGTGGCCTTGCAAAGGATGGTCTAAAAAAATTATGAAAAGATTCAATAAAATTGCTGTTACCAGCACCAGATACGGTGCTGCTGGTATAGTTAGACTGTTGATGACGAGACAGTCCCATATTTGTCAAGTTACAACTGAAAGATTCACTCTGTGCACCACGGTGGTTTGGTGGAAAAGCCGAGCTAAGATCAAGTAACAGCTTCTGCTGATAGTCCTGCATACGTGCGTCCCTTTCTATGGCTGGAATTATTTCACAAAATTTGGACTTGTACCGGGGATCTAATAGTGTGGCAACCCAGTAGTCATCATCACTTCTAATTTTGACAACCCGAAGGTCATGTTGTAGGTAGTGCAGCAAGAATGCGCTCATGTGACTTGCGCATCCATGCGGACCAAGTCCGCGATGTTTGTGGCATAGAGGTGCTAACCGTGCTTTCTCCTCTGACATCTCCCCCCAACCTCTTGCAACTGAAATTTGACCAAGGTCTCCCTCATCTGCTGAGTCTTCCATGTCCATGGACAGTTCGTCCTCCATTCCTTCATGTTCTCCTGCACCTTCCTCCACATTTTGCCTGCTACCATGCTCCCTTGTTAATCCCTCTCCCCCCACCATCCCGTGCCTGCCGCCTTGGTGATGATGAACATCTGGACCTTGTAGACGTTGGTATCCCTTGCGCATATGAATCCTCCTGTACTTCCTCCCCTTCCTGTTGTCCCACCCCATGACTCCGAATAGTGCTTAGCATATGCTCCAGCATGTAAATGACTGGAATTGTCATGCTGATAATGGCATTGTCAGCGCTAAACATATTCGTCGCCATGTTGAAACTTTGCAGAGGGGTGCATAGGTCGTTGATCTGAGACCACTCCATCAGGGTGATCTGCCCCACCTCTGCATCTCGTTGGCCAAACCAAAGAGGATCCCAGTGGTCAAAGACACCAATGAATGAGATGAGAGGAAGACCACTGGTAAAAGAAGAGACCAAGGACAAGTACTTAGTGAAATACAAAATCCATTTTAATAAAGTGCATGTGAAAGCAAAGACAAACAGTAATGACAAAAAGATCTAAAAATCGTCAGACACACAGAATTGCACAGACACCACAAGCAGGTATAGTGAAGCTGCTAGAACCAAGGGGTTAATATCAACAACCAGTAGCGAGGCAGATGGGGAAAGCATGTAATTAAGAGTAAACAAATAGTAGTCACCAATGTGTTTTCTCTCCCTTTGCAAGCGCTAGGGTGACATGTCAAATGGATATATAGTTAAGGGAAATTACCTTGAGACATGATAGGAAATGCTAGCAGGCAGGCTGGTGGCGGTGGGCGTGGCCCACCTCTGCATCTCGTTGGCCAAGGCTATACGTCATAACGTATTGCACCAGTGCTCAGCGGTGCTGCCACAGTCGCTGTAACATGTGGAGAGTCGAATTCCAGCGTGTCGGCACATCGCATTTCAGGCGATGAACCGGCAGGCCGAAACACTTCTGGAGTGATGCAAGTCGCTCAGCTGCGGCGCTTGAACGGCGGAAGTGAGCAGACTGTTTTCGTGCCCTGTGCAGAAGGCCATCTAGGCCAGGATAGTGTGTTTAAAAATTGCTGGACAACAAGGTTCAACACGTGAGCCATACAAGGCACGTGTGTCACCTTGCCCAGGCGAAGACCGCACCCAGGTTTGCAGCATTGTCGCACACAGTCTTACCTGGCTGCAGGCTGAGTAGAGACAACCATTTACCAAACTCTGTCTCCAGAGCTACCCACAACTCAGGCGCTGTGTGACTCTTATTTCCAAGACATTTCAAGGTAAAGACTGCCTGATGCCATTGCGCTCTGCTGCCAGCATAGTAATGATGGGTGCGTGATTCCTTCTGCGCAGTTCAAACGCTGGTGGCCTGACCAGGCAGGCTTGGGGCGGCGGTGGAGGACCCGGATGAGGTTGAGGAGGCAGAAGCGTTGGAGGAACTAAGACAGAAAGAGGATTGACGCACAAGTCGTGGGGATGGCAAGACTTGTTCAGCACTCCCTTCTCCATCTATCACCATAGTTACCCAGTGCCCAGTCAGCGACATGTATTGTCCCTGTCCATGCTTACTGGTCCAAGTATCGGTGGTGAAATGCACCCGTTCACACACACAGTTTCTCAAGGAAGCGGTGATGTTGTGTGTGACATGCAGGTGTAGCACAGGTACACCTTTCTTAGAGAAGTAGTGGCGACTGGGCATCTGGTACTGGGGCACAGTGATGGACATAAGGTCTCGAAAATCCTGTGTGTCCACCAGGCGGAAAGGCAGCATTTCGGTAGCCAAGAGCTTACAGAGGGATAAAGTCAACCTCTTAGCTTTGTCGTGGGTCAGAGGAAATGACCTTTTATTTGTCCACATCTGAGGGACAGAGATCTGGCTCCTGTGTGGAGACGGTGGTGAGTAGTGTGTCCCTGGAAAAATGCAGGTTTCTGAGGAAAGTGCAGGCGGAGACGTGATATTGCCTTTATCCAAAGTTGGTGCTATCGATGTCTGCGAGATCTGTACACCCGCACTTGTTTCCCTTTCCAAACCAACTGACGACCTGCCAAGCAAACTGCCTGTTGTGGTTAAAGTGGTGGAAGGTCTGCGTGGAAGAACAGATGTGCCAGCTGTCCCCACAGTCATAGAAGATGAAGAGCGCACGGATACACTGGAAGGGGCAGGCGGTGTTTGGCCTGCTACGCTAGGCCGCATTGCAGCACAGTGAGCTTCCCACTGGGACTTATGATAGCTATTCATGTGACGATTCATGGAAGAAGTTGTCAAACAGCTGAGTTTTTTGCCTCTACTTACAGATTCTCGACAAATTTTACAGATCACATGATTTGAGCGATTCTTTGCAAGGTCAAAAAAGGACCAGGCTAGGCAAGGCTTAGAGGGCATGCGACCTGCTGAGCCACCCCGACTGGTGCTCAGAGGCAGAGTGGTGGCTGAGGATGCAGTTGTAGACGTGCTACCAGTACTCCTCCTCTGTCCAGGAAGGTGCAAGGTAACTTCATTAGTTGCATCCTCCTCCAACGCCTCTGTTGACCTCGAGTGCCTGACTGTGGGTTGACAGAAGGTGGGATCTAAAACTTCATCATCAAGCGTTGTGTTTGCACTCCCCTCGCCCTCAGACCTAGCCTCTTTCTGCCCTGACCGAATATTTAAGTTGTCATCACAATCTGGTATCTGTGTCTCATCGTCATCAGTATGCTTCTCATTGTCTCCACCAACAGGTGTTACAGTTGGTGAATGAGGGTCTACATTATGCTCAGAAACTTGGTCATCAGGGCCTGAATCTAAGTCAGAAAGCTTCTGGGCATCACTGCAGACCATTTCCTGGTCTGTACTCACTGTAGCTTGGGAGCAGACCTCTGATTCCCAGCCTATAGTGTGACTGAACAGCTCTGCAGACTCAGCCATCTCTGTTACACCATACTCTGCAGGGCGGGTGGAGACTTGAGAGCTGGGAGATAGCAAGTGTGATTGGGATGACAACTCAGAGGACTGTTGCTTTTTGGATTTAAAAGTTGAGGTGGAGGAGAGGCAACTTGTTGGAGCACTTGAGATCCATTCAAGCATGTGTTTTTTTGTGCATCATCTACCTTTTGTTCCAGTTGTTTTGTTCCGCAAAAAAGGGAGCACATCGGATTGTCCACGGAAATTAGTAGACATTTTACTTTTGCTGGAAGATCGCCTATCTTCAGCAGATGTTAATGTTGCTTTCCCACGGACACAAACTTTTTTTTCCTTTTACAACACGCCTGTTCCCTTTCCACCAGCATCTGTCCTTTTGCTACTCATTTTCTTAGCGACAAGATTGGCCACTTATAATGTGGTAGCAAAAATTGAGAGGTGGTGTAGATTGCAGACATGGTCTAGCTTTATTGACAGCTGAAGTAACAACACTGACTATCCCTGACAATGCAACTATGGCCCTACAACTGGCAGCACTCTTTGCTATTAAAATACCTTTGCAAAAAAGGACAGCAGGGTACAATGCAGAGGTGGTGGGACTTGCTTGGCACAAGTGGGACACTAATGGAGTAGAGCAACCACTTTTTGGATGGCACTAACTGGCAGCACTCTTTGCTATTAAAATAGCTTTGCAAAAAAGGGAAGGCGGGTACAGTGGCCGGGTTGTGGGTCAGTGTAGAGGAAAGGAAGCCTCACTTTCTATCCCTCCTAATGGTGAAATGCAGCAAGGATTTCCCTGAGCTTAGGTACACAGACGCTGTTATCTGAAGCTGTATACAGCGTATCCACGGACCTGACTGTCACCTATGGCTCTGAGACCGAGAAAAATAGCCCTGAAAAGGGCTGAAATAAACTTCTGTCCCTATTCTGTAAAGTGCTGTGTGTATAGCATACACAGCAGGACCGGCGACAGGAGCGGTGACTGTCACCCAGACGCAGAAGGCAGATAATGGCGCCGTGAGGGAAAATGGCCGTATTTATAATGCAAGGACATGTGACATTCACAACCTATGACACATGCTCTTGCTTGTCTGGCAAAAGTCCACTTACCTGTGTGTGTCTGGGATTGGCTGACAGGCTGGCCCGCCCCACTACACGCACGCTTAGGGAAGAAAAAAAAAATGGCGATCGGCATTCTCTCAGCAACATAGATCTAAACCCCATCCCCCCCGCACACTATACGCTGAAATTTGATTATAGTGTGAATCAGAGTGGCTCACACTATTACAGTGAAAAGCCAGCTAGTAATTAGCTAGGCTTTTTGCTGATCGAACCGTTCTCTAACGTAACTCGAGCTGCCGAACTTTTAGCAAAAAGCTCGAGTTCTAGTTTGATCTAGAACTGCCCCCAAAATCACTTGAACATGAAATAGGCGAACCTCGAACCGCTCTCAACTCTACAGCTGACCCGCAAACAGCAGAGCACCGGAAGCACCCGCGCGGGAAAAAAGCATGGCCCGGAGACTTCAGCACCATGGACAGCAGGAGAGCAGTCTATATGAAGTGAAAACTGCACCCCAAATTCAGAGACATATGAACAAGCATAACTGCTTTATGATGCATAAGGAATGAAAAATACAACTAGCCATATGAAAAATGGAAAATTTTAAATGTGACATTGCATAACTGCTGAGGATTATTTGAAAAAAAGAGATATTTAGCTAATGTATTGATCTATTCAGTTATGCAATGTCACATTTAACATTTTTTTCCATTTTTCATATGGCTAGTTGTATTTTTTATTCCTTATGTATCATAAAGCAGTTATGCTTGTTCATATTTCTCTGAATTTGGTGTGCAGCTTTCACTTCATATAGATTGTGTATTTTTTGGCTAGCACCCTGTTCACATTTACAATGGTGTTCTTGCAGTCATTTTGATTGTTAAGCAGGAAAGCAGTGTCCGGAGGCAGCCTCGCAGGAGAAGGTGAGTATAAGATCAGCAGTGACTTCAGTCAGCTGATGTGCAGTGACAGCTGGAGTCCTCCACCTGTCACTGCAAAGCACATCTGTGAAGTCACCACTGATCCCGGTGGCTCACTTCACTTGCGTCCTGACCCGCTCACTGTGAGTGCCAGGTGTAGCAGAGCTGGAAGCATCGTGAGACATCTTGTGGATTACGTCGGACCTGGAGGATTGTTATTAGAGGTTAATAAAGTGGTGAAAGAGGGGGATTTTTTGTCTTTTATTTCAAATAAAGGATTTTTGGGGTGTTTGTGCTTATTTACTTTCACTTACAGTTTAGTGATGTCATATAGACGCCTGCCATCACTAAACTAGGACTTAGTGGCAGCTATGGGCTGCTGCCATTAACTCCTTGATTACCCAGATTGCCACCGCATCACGGCAACGGGAAGAGGCGGGAAAAGTCTGGAACTGTCTCATCTAATGGATGCGGCAATTCCGGGCGGCTGCTGGCTGATATTTTTAGGCTGGGGGGCTCCACATAATGTGGGGCTCCCCAGCTTGAAATTACCTGCCCCCAGCTGTGAGGCTTTATCCTGGCTGGTTATCAAAATTGGAGGGGACCGCACGTCGTTTTTTTTTTTTAATTTATTTTACTGTATGCTATAGACCCACCCACCAGCGGCTGTGATTGGTTGCACTAAGACAGCTGTCACTCAGCGTGGGGGTGTGTCTGCCTGCAACCAATCACAGCCACCAGTGAGCAGGGAGGGAGTGAATACGGGATGAATAATGATCCAGCACTGGAAGATGAAAGAGCTGGGGGAGCAATGTGACAGTTGCCCGGTCATCGGTGAGTATGAAGCACTTGCTCCTACCCCTTTGGGCCAGATTCTGTTCCCCATAAACCTTTATATGGGTAGCAGCATCTGGCCAGATACCGGGGATCAATCCTCCGCCGGCCGACCCAGAGTCAGCGGGTGATTGATCTGCCAGCCCTCGAAACCGCAGGGACCTGCGGAAAATAATTTGACATGCAATTGTTTTTGCTGCGGGAATCCCGCAGAAAAACATACAGCTGTCAAAATCCGCATAGTGCGTACAGCATTTTTTTTTTTCTCATAGGATTTACTGGTGAATCACTGCAGAGATGTTATGAACATTTTCTGCAGCAAAACATGCAGCAAATCCGCAGGAAATCCGCGGCAAAAAACGGCAAGTGCGCACAGGGCCTTAATGCTTTTTTCCCCACTGTATATATCTGTCTCTATCTAGCATGATGTCCCCACGGCTCCTTATGTATAGTAGGATTCCTCATAGTTCACTATTCATTCATTATTTAAGCACCACCTGCCTGAACCTTGTTCCGCCCTCATCCATGTTTGCTGGTCTGGCACTATGAGGGCCAGTCCTGACATTGTGCTGGTGTGTGTGGTTCTGCCACACACACTGGCACCTGGGCTGCCTTTATTCGCGGTTGCCAGTCCTGGCAGCATGGGAGCGGTTCAGACATGTCTTGGGTAAGTGGTGTTTTCATATGGTCCTGCTCATTATATGAGACCTTATGGTACATAATAATTTATAATATAGCGTTAGGGACCCCCCTATAGAGATTTGCCATGACGGGGCAGGGGGGCTCAAATCATTGATCAATCATTTGCAAAAAATCTCATTGAATTGTTACAGTAGGAATGAATTTGTGAATATTACACTTTTTTATTTCCTCCTTGCATGCCATTCATAAGCAGTGCTGGCTCCCCTCCTTTTTTTCACTATATGTAGTATGAGAACCCACAGCTCCTTATTGTTAGGCTCAAAAGGTGAGGTGGATCCTCTAAGCCGAAAGTCTGGGTGGGCAAACAGACGTCGGTGCACCAGACCAGTAGCAGGGTTACTGTAGACTGCAGACAAGTAGCAGAATTACTAGAAGCTAGGCAGACTGGAGACATCCAGAAGGCTGCTGGCAGACAGATAGCGGGGATCCTTTAGGCCGCTGGAGGACAGACAGCGGGGTTTCTGTATGCTGCTGGGACAGGTAGCAGAGTTCCTGTAGGTTGCTAGCACACCAGCGCCCCAATCCGGGACAGATGGGTAACACATATATACAGTATGTGTGTATATATAGATAGATATATCTATCTATCTATATATACACACATACTGTAGATAGATATATCTATCTATCTACAGTGTGTGTGTGTATGTATATGTATGTATGTACATATGTGTGTGTATGTATATATATGTATAATAAATATATATATATATATATATATATATATATATACACACATATACACATATACATACATATATATATACATACACATATATATATATATATATATATATATATATATATATATATATATATATATATATATATATATATATATATATATATATATATATATATATGTATATATATATGTATAATATATATTATAATATATACCACCCCTGTCGAAAATTGACTCTCCTGGCTCTGAGGACGGTCATTCAGTTTACTTTTGGGTTGTTTTTTTTTTTTTAAAAAAAAAAAAAAAAAAAAGCAGATCACAGACATGGCACAAAACTATTCAAACTATTTCAAATGTCAACTTTTTGGCTTTAAGAAACACTAAAAAAAAATCATGGAAACATAATGTGCTAGCCAGTAACTGTTACTTTTGTAATTCATCACTGAATGAGTTTCATCCAGTCATCCACAGTCCACGATTGCTTTTCCTTATCTCATTTTAACTTTATTTTTTCTGTTTTGGTGTTAATGATGGCTTTTGTTTTTAGCTTTTCTGAATGTAAATACCATTTCCTTTAGGCGATTTCTTACAGTTTGGTCACAGACATTGACTCCAGTTTCCTCCCATTCGTTCCTCATTTGTTTTGTTGTGCATTTCCTGTTTTGGAGACATATTGCTTTAAGTTTCCTGTCTTGACTCTGTCTTCCTTGGTCTACTAGTATATTTGCCTTTAACAACCTTCCCATGTTGTTTGTATTTAGTCCAGATTTTAGACACAGCTGACTGTGAACAACCAACATCTTTTGCAACATTGCATGATGATTTATCCTCTTTTAAGAGTTTGATTATCGTCTCTTTTGTTTCAATTGACACCTCGTGTTGGAGCCAAGATTCATGTCGGTCCTTTTGGTGCAACAGCTTTCTAAAGTGTGATCCCTCCTTTTTAGATGCAGACTAACAAGCAGATCTTATTTGATGCAGGTGTAAGGGTGGCTTTACACGCTACAATTTCGCTAAAGCGATCTCGTTGGGGTCACGGAATTTGTGACGCGCATCCGACCACTTAGCGATCTCGTTGTGTGTGACACCTATGAGCGACTTTGAATCGTCGCAAAAATGTTCTAAATCACTCATCGGTGACATCCCCCCCTTATTCCCAATTATCGTTGCTGATGCTTGGGCGCTGTAGTTCGTTGTTCCTGCAGCAGCACACATCGCTATGGGTGACACCGCGGGAGCCTCACCTTACCTGCATCCCGCCAGCAATGAGGAAAGAAAGAGGTGGGTAGGATGTTCGTCCCGCTCATCTCCACCCCTCCGCTTTGATTGGGCGGCCGCTTGGTGACGTCACGGTGACGCCGAACGAACCGCCCCCTTAGAAAGGAGGCAGTACGTCGGTCACAGCGACGTCACTATGCAGGTAAGTCCGTGTGATGGGGGTGCGCGATTTTGTGCATGACGGGCAGCGATATGCCCGTGTTGCACAAACTATCGGGGCGGGTACGCAATCTAGCGATATCGGTAACGATATTGCAGCGTGTAAAGCCCACCTTAGCTTTGGTAATGAAAATTTACAGGGTGATTCCATAATTTTTTCCTCATAATTGAGTGATTCCATAATTTTTCCCCTTGTTTGGTCTTGAAAAGTAACAGTTACTGGCTAGCACATTTATATTTTCATTATTTTTTTTATTTTTTTTTAGTGTTTCTTAAAGCCAAAAAGTTGTCATTTGAAATGACTTTAGTTTTATGCCATGTCTGTGATCTTTTTTTTAAAAAAAAAAAAATAGTAAACAACTGAATGAACATCCTCAGAGCCAGGTGATTCCATAATTTTTGCCATGGGTTGTAGTATAATGGTCCACACAGCTCCTCCAATAAATAGTATGAGCTCGCACAGCCTTCTATGTATATAGTAAAATGGTCCAACAGCTCATTTATATATACTAAGAGGCCCCATATCTCCCTATATATAGTATACACCTTCCATCTGCTGCTTGTTCCTGTCCTCACTAGTCCTGCTCATTTACCACCACCCAGCTCAACATCACAGTACAGTCCGTGAGTCATTCTTTACCTCCTGCGGATATTAGATGTGTTCTCCTTGTAAAGGATTCATTTCAATCAAGCTACTGGTATGGTAGACGCCTATGATAATGAAAAATTATGTCTGTTTGGAAACGAATGCACTAGAACGGGTGAGGTTGTTCCAACTTTATTTCTAAGGGCAAATGCTGAGACTGAGACACTGATTTGTGATAACTTTATTGAGATTTCTATGCATTGTCCAAATTTTCTGAATCAATTTTGTGTTGTTTTGATTCAGATTTGACACCTGAGGCATTACCATCTGTTATATGCCCTTTAGCAGGGTGCACTAGTCCCTAAGAATCTCCTTGTAAAGGATCTTTATTGCAAATATGGCCGAACTTTAGCTTCAATCTCTGACCTCTTGGGGGGACTGCCGCCTGAGGCACTCATTTTGTCTTATGTACTCTTCTGTCCTGCTTATGTGCTCACTGCTGAGGATCCAGCTCAAGGACCCATCTCACCTCATTATTTTCGTCATTCCACTGACCTGACTCCAATAGATCCCTGTGTGTCATGGTCCCTTCTCTCTTAACTCTGTATCATTTTTTTCTTTCAACCTTGGTCTCCTCTCACTCCAGTGACACCCACGCCATGTGGCCTTGTGAACTACCCAGATCTCAAGTCTGACTGTCACACAGTGAGCCCTATCTGATCTTCTAACAGGAAACATTCCCTGTCCCTGTACTCAAGCCCCTCCCACCCTGGGATAGTCCCGAACAGATTTTTTTTTCTTGCCCTACTGTGAGCAACATACCTTCTATCATTAACTAACTTTGCTGCAATTCACATTTTACATAACACTAACTCATAACATAATGCACATTACAATTCACATTATTATTTTATAACAACAATATTGGTATCTACATGGGGAACCGAAAAAACATGTCAACCTCCTTACAAGCACAATATGTGGAACACATTGATCTTATCTAGTTTTTAATACAGCATTACTAGCATCAAAGATAGAGCTCCAGACTCAAACTTCTTGCCCAGAGTTCCAGATCTCTTGTAACCACTACATTGAACCCTGTCAGTGTGAACAGGATGTTGATACATTTCAATCCCATGATAGAGCCAGGAGTCACAAGTCACAAGCTTCCTGCTCTCTGTTCATTTTCTATCCCTCAAACCAATGCAGCATTTGCTTGGACCTGTCCCGCCCACAGCCATGACTCAGTCATGGGTACGGGACTGCAATAGACCAGGTGAGTGCTGCTGAGAGCAGTTCTGCTATTTATATGTGAGGCCGCATGGCACATTTTATAAAAATATTTTAGTGTAGGACTGCTTCAAATGAGATTTGCCGTGACGTGGCGAAGCAGCTCAAGAAATTGCAATTTTTTGCCAAAAATCTCAAAAAAAATTTTTATAATGCAGTTTGGAATATTTGATGCCTTAGTGCACATTGGTGCTGGCTCCTTGTTGTTTCTTTGTTGAATTGGTCGGTGGTTGACCTCCACCTTGCTATGCACCCCAATTTGGGATGTGTTCCATCTGTATAGATTTTGGCGTTTGGTGACTGTTCACATTGGGTCATCAGGCTTTGTCCACAGGCTATATATATACTTCATGCAGCATTTGCTTGGACCTGTCCCGCCCACAGCCATGACTCAGTCATGGGTACGGGACTGCAATAGACCAGGTGAGTGCTGCTGAGAGCAGTTCTGCTATTTATATGTGAGGCCGCATGGCACATTTTATAAAAATATTTTAGTGTAGGACTGCTTCAAATGAGATTTGCCGTGACGTGGCGAAGCAGCTCAAGAAATTGCAATTTTTTGCCAAAAATCTCAAAAAAAATTTTTATAATGCAGTTTGGAATATTTGATGCCTTAGTGCACATTGGTGCTGGCTCCTTGTTGTTTCTTTGTTGAATTGGTCGGTGGTTGACCTCCACCTTGCTATGCACCCCAATTTGGGATGTGTTCCATCTGTATAGATTTTGGCGTTTGGTGACTGTTCACATTGGGTCATCAGGCTTTGTCCACAGGCTATATATATACTTCATGCAGCATTTGCTTGGACCTGTCCCGCCCACAGCCATGACTCAGTCATGGGTACGGGACTGCAATAGACCAGGTGAGTGCTGCTGAGAGCAGTTCTGCTATTTATATGTGAGGCCGCATGGCACATTTTATAAAAATATTTTAGTGTAGGACTGCTTCAAATGAGATTTGCCGTGACGTGGCGAAGCAGCTCAAGAAATTGCAATTTTTTGCCAAAAATCTCAAAAAAAATTTTTATAATGCAGTTTGGAATATTTGATGCCTTAGTGCACATTGGTGCTGGCTCCTTGTTGTTTCTTTGTTGAATTGGTCGGTGGTTGACCTCCACCTTGCTATGCACCCCAATTTGGGATGTGTTCCATCTGTATAGATTTTGGCGTTTGGTGACTGTTCACATTGGGTCATCAGGCTTTGTCCACAGGCTATATATATACTTCATGCAGCATTTGCTTGGACCTGTCCCGCCCACAGCCATGACTCAGTCATGGGTACGGGACTGCAATAGACCAGGTGAGTGCTGCTGAGAGCAGTTCTGCTATTTATATGTGAGGCCGCATGGCACATTTTATAAAAATATTTTAGTGTAGGACTGCTTCAAATGAGATTTGCCGTGACGTGGCGAAGCAGCTCAAGAAATTGCAATTTTTTGCCAAAAATCTCAAAAAAAATTTTTATAATGCAGTTTGGAATATTTGATGCCTTAGTGCACATTGGTGCTGGCTCCTTGTTGTTTCTTTGTTGAATTGGTCGGTGGTTGACCTCCACCTTGCTATGCACCCCAATTTGGGATGTGTTCCATCTGTATAGATTTTGGCGTTTGGTGACTGTTCACATTGGGTCATCAGGCTTTGTCCACAGGCTATATATATACTTCATGCAGCATTTGCTTGGACCTGTCCCGCCCACAGCCATGACTCAGTCATGGGTACGGGACTGCAATAGACCAGGTGAGTGCTGCTGAGAGCAGTTCTGCTATTTATATGTGAGGCCGCATGGCACATTTTATAAAAATATTTTAGTGTAGGACTGCTTCAAATGAGATTTGCCGTGACGTGGCGAAGCAGCTCAAGAAATTGCAATTTTTTGCCAAAAATCTCAAAAAAAAAAAAAAAAAAATTTTTATAATGCAGTTTGGAATATTTGATGCCTTAGTGCACATTGGTGCTGGCTCCTTGTTGTTTCTTCATTAACTAACTTTGCTGCAATTCACATTTTACATAACACTAACTCATAACATAATGCACATTACAATTCACATTATTATTTTATAACAACAATATTGGTATCTACATGGGGAACCGAAAAAACATGTCAACCTCCTTACAAGCACAATATGTGGAACACATTGATCTTATCTAGTTTTTAATACAGCATTACTAGCATCAAAGATAGAGCTCCAGACTCAAACTTCTTGCCCAGAGTTCCAGATCTCTTGTAACCACTACATTGAACCCTGTCAGTGTGAACAGGATGTTGATACATTTCAATCCCATGATAGAGCCAGGAGTCACAAGTCACAAGCTTCCTGCTCTCTGTTCATTTTCTATCCCTCAAACCAATGCAGTGCTACAGTTTGAGATGGTAGTGTACCTAGGAAGGAAGGGCAGCAATATTGTATCACGCCACCTCTGCAGACCTGACCTGAAAGCCAAAAGAGAAGGCTATGGTACTGGGTATCAGGATTAGGCGATTATATTCCTTAATTTTTTTTTTTTATATTTTATAAAGTTTTGGGACCATCATACTATAAATAGTGGGCTGTGAGTCCACCATATTATATATTTAGGGGCGGGTTTAGGACCATCAGACACTCTGTGGTAATGGAGAAAAGTACAAGAAATTATTATGAGCCTGCTAGCTCATTTTATATAGTTGCCATAAAATGGTTGTGCAGTAAAGAGATGTTTTTAAAGAACTTGTGGTCTCCTTCAGTCAACTGGTTAACATATGGTCTTAGCCAACCAAGGTCAATGATGTCATGCATCGACCCCACAACACAAGTCCACTCAACCAGCCAGGGCCCCATCTTTCTTGTAACATACAGGGGCGCATAAGATGCAGACTTCATGACTACTGCCCTGAGCCACACTTCATACTATTTTTTTAATTTTATATTTAAATAATTTAAATGACATTTTAAATGGGCTACTCCTTATTTCTTTTTATGGAGGACTTATCATGTTCATGGATCACACAGATTGATTTCTCTAGAAACTATAACATTTTCTAGTGTACTTTCTTTCTCAATTCCTTTCTCTTTAAAATCTATGCTTTTAAACTCATTAACTTCCAGTTGTTAAAAATCTGTCCTAGTTATTGTACGTGCAGGACTAATTACAGTGACAGTATGAGAATCAGAACTGTGTCTGATTAATAAGCGATGAGGGTAATCAAATGTACGTCTTCTGCTCTCAATGACAGAGTGTTGCTTGAAATATCAAGATGTACCCATCTTGTAGCATTCTGCTACTGGGTCTTCTACCAATGCTGCTTTTCAGGCCTAACAATGTATATAGTCCCAATATAACTCATGATAAATCTGCTTAATGTGTCTAGGACGCAGTGACTGAGCGTTTTACTGCCCTGTGGAAACAGGGCTGTGCTGAGCTGGCGGTTGGGTGAGTAACAGCTCAATCATCCAATCTAGTGCATACCAACGGCTGAGCTGTTAGTATGTTTGTCAGTTCAGCCTTCCAATCTGAAGCTGGGAGATGCTAGGTTTCTTCAGGTGTTCCCTGTTCTGAGTGATTACCCAGCTACTTAGTTCCAGATCACTGCCAGTCGTAGCATTTGCTCATCGCTGCAGGTTTGGTCTTGTTGTTCTGTGCTCTGTGTTTTGATCTATTAATGACAGACTTTGAACCTCCTCTGACCATCCATTTGCCATTCCTCTTTGCTGTGATCTGCTATCCTCCTGGTATTCCAACCCCAAACCATGACCGGACTATGCCTTTTTCTTTCACATTAGTTTATGACCTGTTCTCTTGGTTTCTGAGCCCAGAACATTTGGCTATCCTGCCTCACAGCTTGTCTGTGAATAGTGACTAGCATCACAATAACACAATAAACTTGTTTAACTGTATTTTAGTCCCCAAAATCAGGACATTTAAGCCTAACTAGTAGAGTTGAGCGCGGTTCGTGGTTCGAGGTTCTCCAGTTCGGGGCTCGAGTGATTTTGGGGGCTGTTCGAGATCGAACTAGAACTCGAGCTTTTTGCAAAAGCTCGATAGTTCTAGATATGTTCGAGAACGGTTCTAGCAGCAAAAAGCAGGGCTTTTTACAGCTACAGTGTGCAGGAGCCATCGCTGGCAGCCTGCCAGAAGCTGGTAACCAAGATAAACATCGGGTATCCAAGCAAAGCGCTTTGGTTAGTAACCCGATGTTTATCTTAGTTACGTGCAGGAAGCCCACACTTCCCCGCTCAGCTCGCTCCGCCCCCTCCTGCCCGCGGCATGTACACATACACACACAAACACACATATACACACACACACACACACACACACACACACACACCCACACCCCCCCCCCGCTCGGCTTACCTGCGGTGATGAAGTCCCACCATCCCGACCTCAGCGCTGTCACTGTCCTCCATGGCCGCCGCTTGTCACATCACCTCTCGCTTCCGACCCGAGACTGACTAGCGGTGACGTCACGGACCTCTCGCGATACTTGGTGTGAAGCCGGTCATTGAGCTCAGTGACAGGGGCTGTCAGCAGTGCTGGAGATCAGCGCAGGTAATGTACCTCGCTGACAGCAGCACTTGTCATCCCCTGCAGTGGCCTGGGCTGACCCATTGATGTTAGCTCAGGTCACTGCACTGCTCTCCCAGCCAATGGGGAACATTCTGCTCTTCATTGACTGGGACAGTGTGGATCGTCATGGCAACCCCTTGGATTACACCAGACCTGGATTTGTTTTTCATTCTAATAAATTGGTTAAAGAGGGAATGTTTTGGGGAGTGTTTTTTCAAATAAAAATGTGTTTGTCGTCTATTTTTTTTATTACTGACTGGGTTGGTGATGTCGGGTATCTGATAGACGCCTGACCTCACCAACCCCAGGGCTTGATGCCAGGTGACTTACACATCTGGTATTAACCCCATATATTACCCCGTTTGCCACTGCACCAAGGCGCGGGATGAGCTGGGGCGAAGCACCAGGATTGGCGCATCTAATGTATGCGCCACTTCTGGGGCGGCTGCGGCCTGCTATTTTTAGGCTGGGGAGAGTCCAATAACCATGGACCTCCCTAGTCTGAGAATATCAGGCCCCAGCTGTCTGCTTTACCTTGGCTGGTGATCCAATTTTGGGGGACCCCTACGTGTTTTTTTTTTTAAATTATTTATTTAATTTAAAATAACAGCGTGGGGTGCCCTCAGTTTTGGATTACCAGCCAAGGTGAGGTTGCCAGCTGTGGTCTGCAGGCTGCAGCCGTCTGCTTTACCCTAGCTGGCTACAAAACTAGGGGGAACCCTACGTCATTTTTTTTTTCATTTTTTTGCCTAAATACAAAGCTAAGCACCCCTTAGTGCCACATGAAAGGCACCAAAGGGTGCTCCACTTTTTCTCCACTTTTTCTCCACTTTTTCTCCACTTTTTCTCCACTTTTTTCTCCATTTTTTCTCCGTTCTTTTTCTATGGTCGGTCTACCCATTAGCTCTGCCATGCACACTGTAGCTCTACACCTACTGCACATGTTACTTTATGATTGACATCTCTTTCGTACCAGAGCTGTCTAAGTCTACTCTGACCCCATATTTGTCATTACTATATTGTCCTTGTACTGTATTATGACATTTGTATCATGTGTTTCATTTCTTGCTGTGTTGCAATTTTTTTGCTGCATCCCAATTGTACCTCTACATTGTTTGAGTTTATGTTATTGTTCTCTCACTCTTATGTGATACTGATTATTGTCATTTTTCATAATTACATGCAGATAAGTCCAATCTGACGAAGGCTCAGGCCGAAACGTCATTTGTAACTTGTTTTGGACAAAAACATATATGCTTATGAAAAAATTTTTTTTCTTAATACGGACCAATAAAGAGTGATTTTGCATTACTATCCGTTGTGACTTACTGACTTAGTCTGGGAGATTTAGAGTGCCGAGGTTACTCACTAATTTTATCTATTATTACCTCTGAGCACCTATATACCAGTGAGCAGAGCTTCCTCTACAGTAGTTCTCCTGATTAGGCATGCCCTTACCTCATGAGCAGGGCATTGCAGCTTTGGTAGCAACCATTACGACATGGACTCTGCTCTTGTGGACCCGAGAAGAGTGAGTGCAGATTCATTGCACCCACACTCCTCACATGAAGGGTCCGCACTCCTAGAAAATGGGGGATACGTTCCCTGAGTGTCTCCCCCCCATATTCTAGACGGTCCAGAGTCGTCGTGGGACCCCTTTATTTTTTTTCTTACAATAAATTGGTGAAAGAGGAAATGTTTTGGGGACTGTTTTTTCAAATAAATTTATTTTGTCGATTTTTTTTTTTTTTTTTTTTTTTGTTAGTACTGACAGTTTATGATGTTGGCTATCTAATAGACGCCATGACATCACAAACTGCTGGGCTTGATCTCAGGTGACTTTACAGCTAGTATCAACCCGATTTATTACCCCGTTTGCCACTGCACCTCCACATTGGATCCCCAACCACGGTAAAGCTGCCAGCTGTGGTTTTCAGGCTACAGCCGTCTGCTTTACCCTAGCTGGCTATCAAAAATGGGGGGACCCAACGTCATTTTTTTAAATAGAAAAAATTAATGGGCTTCCCTGTATTTTGATTGCCAACCAAGGTAACGGCAGGCAGATGGGGGCGGCAACCCATAGCTGTCTGCTTTATCTACGCTGAGAATCAAAAATACCGCGGAGCGCTACGTCATTTTTTTAAAGATTTATTTTTACAGCACTGTGATGTCCAGCAATCAAAATACAGGGAAGCCCATTTTATTTTTAGTTATTTAAATAAATAATTAAAAAAAATATATATGGGCTCCCGCTGCATTTTTTGTATTGCCAGCTAAGGGTAATCCAAGCAGCTACTGGCTGCTAACCCCCACTGCTTGGTGTTACCTTCACTGGCAATGGAAAATCCATGGAAGCATTTTTTATTTTTTTTGCCAAAAAACTACAAAAAAAGGACGTGAGCTTCGCCATATTTTTGTATGCTAGCCAGGTATAGCAGGGCAGGTGCTGGAAGAGTTGGATACAGCGCCAGAATATGGCGCTTCTATGAAAATGCTATTTTCTGAGGCGGCTGCAGACTGCAATTCGCAGCAGTGGGGCCCAGAAAGCTCAGGCCAACCTGTGCTGCGGATTCCAATCCCCAGCTGCCTAGTTGTACCTGGCTGGACACAAAAATGGGGCGAAGCCTACGTCATTTGTTTTCTAATTATTTCATGAAATTCATGAAATAATAAAAAAAGGTCTTCCCTTTATTTTTGGTTCCCAGCCGGGTACAAATAGGCAACTGGGGGTTGGGGGCAGCCGTACCTGCCTGCTGTACCTGGCTAGCATACAAAAATATGGCGAAGCCCACATAATTTTTTCAGGGGGCAAAAAACTTCTGCATACAGTCCTGGATGGAGTATGCTGAGCCTTGTAGTTCTGCAGCTGCTGTCTATCTGTATGGAGAAGAGCAGACAGCAGCTGCAGAACTACAAGGCTCAACATACTCCATCCAGGACTGTATGCAGAATTTTTTTGCCCACCAAAAAAATGACGTGGGCTTCGCCATATTTTTGTATGCTAGCCAGGTACAGCAGGCAGCCACGGGCTGCCTCCAACCCCCAGTTGCCTATTTGTACCCGGCTGGGAACCAAAAATATAGGGAAGCCCATTTTTTTTAATTATTTCACTTATTTCATGAAATAATTAAAAAACAAATGACGTGGGCTTCGCCCCATTTTTGTGTCCAGCCGGGTACAACTAGGCAGCTGGGGATTGGAATCCGCAGCACAGGTTAGCCCGAGGTTTCTGGGCGCCTCTGCTGCGAATTGCAGTCCGCAGCCGCCCCAGAAAATGGCACTCTCATAGAAGCGCCATCATCTGGCGCTGTATCCAACTCTTCCAACAGCCCTGGAGCCGGGTGGCTTGTTGGG
Organism: Anomaloglossus baeobatrachus; assembly: GCF_048569485.1. Taxonomy (NCBI): domain Eukaryota; kingdom Metazoa; phylum Chordata; class Amphibia; order Anura; family Aromobatidae; genus Anomaloglossus; species Anomaloglossus baeobatrachus. The sequence goes on along the minus strand of NC_134354.1, from coordinate 161,581,879 downwards.
TAATCATGAGTTAATACTGGCTTTGTTTTACTAGCCAGTATTAAGCCAGAGATTCTTAATGTCAGGCACGTTTGACCCGGCCATTAAGAATCTCCAATAAAGGGTTAAAAAAAAGACACCACACAGAGAAAAAATACTTTAATAGAAATAAATACACAGACACATTAGAGACTCCATCTTTATTACCCCCTGTCAGCCCTCCACGATCCTGCTCTTCTGTCTTCTTTCTTTCTAGTGTAGTAGTAGTGACGATTGTAGTGAGGATGAGGTTCACCAGCTCATCACTTGGGGCTGGGGCATCTCATCCTCACTACAATCCTCACTAGTGTAGTAGTAGTGACGATTGTAGTGAGGAAGGATGAGATTCACCAGCTCATCACTTGGGGCTGGGGCATCTCATCCTCACTACAATCCTCACTAGTGTAGTAGTAGTGACGATTGTAGTGAGGAAGGATGAGATTCACCAGCTCATCACTTGGGGCTGGGGAACCTCATCCTCACTACAATCCTCACTACAATCGGGAAGCAGCGTGCAGCCTTCACTCCGTGAGTGATCAGTGCTGGCTGTCAGCGGTAACAGCGGTAACGCTGACAGACGCGTTACCATAGCAATGGTGCTCTCGGAGCCGCGGTTAGCGGTGACGTCACCGCTAACTGCGTTGCTATGGCAAGGGTGATCTCCGTTAATGACCGGCTGTGTCAGCCGGTCCCTAACGGAACGGGGAGTCGACCGTGTGCTAGAGCATGTCGCCGGTACACGGTGATACACATATGTGCACCGTGTACCGGAGAGATGCACTCGCAGGTCCTACATGACGTGTCATAGTCATGTGACCAGTCTGTAGCCAATGAGATAATAGCCACGTGACTGGTCACATGGCTATTTTGACGTCACGATAGGTCCTGCATCTCTGCTGGCAGTGCAGGTCACCGGGAGGATTAAGCGATCATCGGATGGAATAGCGGCAGGAGACAGAGTGCAGAAGGGATCGCGGGGACCGGTAAGTGTTATGGCAATGTTTATTAACTGTTTGTGTACATTTATAATGCATTTTTATGTGTTTGTGATTGCCTCCCATTATAGCCTATACGTTCGAGTTCGGTTCGTCGAACGTTCGACGAGCCGAACTCGAACGGGACCCCCGTTCGGCGAACCGGCCTCGAGCCGAACCGGGACCGGTTCGCTCATCTCTACTAACTAGTGGTACAAACCAGGAAGAACCCAAAATACCTACAATCGCCAGCATAGGTCCTATTCCTTTTGCTGTTTGGCTGACATGGTAGCTGTTTACTTCTGCAAAATCAGGACTTGTAGCAAGGATGTACACACAGACCTTCTGAACTCAGATCACTCAACACCACACCTCTTTTACCAGCTTCGCGCTCATCTTATCAGTAAAGTGGTGTAGTGTTCAGGCACCCAAATGCTTATCAGGCTTTCCCTGGGCCACGGCTGGCAACTCCTCTCGCTAACACTCATGCTAGCTACGGGAAGTACCAAGTGAATGGCGAAGGGGAACCCTGCATCTAGGTAAGGGGGAAATTGTCACCCCCTGACCAAACCTACTGCTGGTCCCTGGGGGTCCCTCACTACCCTAAATAGGTTCCTCACTTATGCACCGAGCTGGATACCTGATGCCAAGTATACATATTGCTGGACCCTAAATAGGGAACTTTTGGAATGTGCTCTTTGTCAACCCCACAAAACACTAGAGACAAGGAGGACACACAGGGGAAGAATGCATGAATTGCTTATTGTCATGAAAATATAATAAGCAGATATGTTTTCAGGGTCTCTGGATCAGGAGTGACCCGCCCCCCTCCCACCCCCCTCTAGTGCCCTACCAAATTAACATCCAGGAAAAGATTTCCTTGTCAGGAGATGTAACAGGTACATTTCAATTAAGTTACAACATCTTTCCCCAGCTCTTCAAGGACCCCCTGCGTAGCAAGAGATGCTCCGACTACAATCTGTATACACAGGGGCGGAGTTTCTTGCAGGAATATAGCTTTTCTAATCAAAAGGCTAGGGCAGCCGAATTGTCTCCGTTGGAGAAGTATTAATATTGTGAGATACATATGTCCCCCAGACATCTCAAAATTCCATATCGCACATCTCACATATTACAGCTTAATCGCAGGACATATGGAAGAGCCACAAACTAATATCTGCCCCCCAGAACATACCGGATCCCCCTTGTGTGGTATACACCTTCTGCTAAAATCACAATATAATATATGAGGGTAATATAGTCTGCGTGGGATGCTCCCACACGGAGATATGAGGACCATGAGGGTTCCGTAATGTTGGAAGAGGGGAAAACCCCCTTCCTTACCTGATGTCAGCAGAGGTAGGGGCTGCGAGTGGGACCGAGGTTAATAAAAGCCAGTGTCTTAGTACCCACTGTGTCAATGCCAGAGGATATACATTCTGTGTATAGGATTGTCCATTTCCAAGGGGGTGCCTCTCCCCCTATATCTGAGCCATAATCTGTGACCAGGTGTAGTAATTTTTCATTTTTCCTTTTTATTTTATGTAATTGTCTATACTGTACTTGTATTGTTCCCTTTTGTAAATTTTTGTATATTTTTATACACACTGCCTTTTATTTTGGATTAAATATATAAAATGTAATAGCCTCTTTCCTCGCTCTATATAAGACTCTGAACCTGAAGCCTCTGCTATCTGAAACGGGTCCCCAGCTATCCCTAAAGTTGGGTGGTGGCAGTGTAATTATTCTTGCATAGAATTATTGGGGTGCTATCAGTGTGGGTATATAATATAAATGTGTGTGTGTGTATGTATGTATGTATGTATGTATGTATGTATGTATGTATGTATGTATATATATATATATATATATATATATATATATATATTAATATAAATGTGTGTGTGTGTATATATATATATGTATGTATGTATGTATGTATGTATATGTGTGTGTATATATATGTAATATATATATATATATATATATATATATATATATATATATATAATATTCCAAGAGCGGGAATCTGTGATATATACATTTACCCTTGCTGTGAGACTTCCAATATTTGGCATTAATAGCTCAGCAGCCTCATTTACTTATTGTCCGGCAGTTCCGAAATTGACCTGACAATAAGGGGGCGCTAGAGAGTAGTCGTGTTTATGACAAATAAGTGCACAGCTGCGGGATATCTGAGTGACTCCCCCGGCTGTTCCTGACACTTATCCACAGATGACTCTGGTAGAAGTTCAGAAAAGTTTCAGCAACAATAACACAGATGAGTACAAGTCACTTGCTTGCAATGAGACGAAGGAACTGAATAATATCACCAGCACAAGTCCAGGGAAGATGGGCGTATTTAAACACAAGGGGAATACTGATAATTAGCAGCTGGACAGAAGGAGCACTTTGAGTCCTAAAGGGGAAGAGATGAAAACCCAGCAGGGAAGCTACCTAGTACGATGAATACTAACAGCAGGAATAAGAAATTCAGGGAGCATTTTGTGCAACAAAATGCTGTGATCTTCTATTGCCAGAAACCACATGACCGTCTGTGACTTGTGACACAGGAAGACAAGAAACCCAATATTCTTACTGTCAACTGAGATACAAGGGCATGGGACCATCAATATCATTATCCAGAACCCAAAAGTGCACCACTTCCACATAACATAATCCTATATACACAGGAGAACATACTTCTATACACACATAATGACAAGCCATCCAAATCAAACACAATTCAGCTATAAAACCAGTTCTTGTCACAGTCACTCAGACTTCACAAGTCTCTTTATCCTCAAAGGAGAGCATAATATACTGTACATGTGGCCCACCCTCACAGATGAACCTGTATATCCATTGCTTTACTATGACAGATTCTTATTCCCAGGGAATAATGAAATGAAGTTCCCACTGAATGCAGAGAGTTGGAAAAACAATATATTCAAAAAAGGTTTTGTTTTCTTTTTGTATGTTTTTGGATTTTTTTTTTGTCTTTTTGTTTGTTTTTTTTTCTGATTTCCTGAAACCAGAATTACCTGTTTTTAATGTTTTAGGTAAATAGAAACAAATATGTAAATAAATTGAAATCTGCTCTGTTTAATATACCAAATTATAAAAAAATTACATTGTGTTGTTCCTCCTGTTAGTCTTCCTAAATATTTAGGAATAATTTGTCAAATGAATGCTATAATTACCCTTGACAAAGGGGTGAGTCCCTGTGTCGGGACTGTTTGAATATTGACCATGTGCACCCCAACTGTCAATTCATACGTTTTCCGCTATTGTTATTTCTTGGGGAACACTAGAATTTTCTAGATCAAACACAAAAGCTACCGCATCCTCTTTTTAAATGGGTTGTTCCGTTTTCTGATAAGTATGCAGCCCCTTAATGGCTGCAGATTTCTTGATCCTAAAAGCAAGTAGTCACATGAGCACAAGTATCAGTTTGCATGCTTCCAGCCACATTCTAACTAGTTGTGCCTGGATTCTCTCAATACAAGTGACTTGAGGGAGTTCATGTAGGTCTAGTCCGCATGTGACTGCATGTTTTAAAATCGCCTATTTACTGTCACGTGACCTGCCGCATTGGTGACAATACCAGGGAATCCTTAGAGCACACATCGCACGCTAATTGGATTCAGAAGTCTGCAGTCACATAGAGTAACAACCCCTCTAACTATGCAAGGCATTTTAAGTAAGAAAACCAGATTTATACAATTTTTGGGGGTTTTAACATTCTTTTTAACACTAGAAGTCCCAGAGAGGGGTCACTTAACATTTCTACCTTTGGAACCCAGAGACCGGTCGAATGACCTGAAGGATTTTACCTAACATCCTATAATCACCGTCTTTTGTTCTGTAATTAAGGCCATTACTGTCGCACCACAGGAGGTTGTTGTTTTCCATTTGAGTTTAGCCATTTAGTTTCTAGTTAGTTATATTCAGTTTAGACTAAGGGTCATTTGACCCTCTTTCGGGACTTCAGGGGGAGCTCGAAATTTCTGGGACTTCTAGTGTTAAAGGATTTATTTTCCATGAGCAAAGTTAATTTTTAAAGTTCATTTCAATCTATAGATCTTGGAATAATAAGTTCCACATTTAAACATGTTTAAAAAAAAAAAAAATTCTTGTGCCGAGATCTTATCTGTGTGTCTCTGGTATGTACTGTTTTTAATGGACGTGTCTAAACATAAAGAAACATGGTCTGATCATACAGAATGGTATCATAGCTGATTCTTTCTGTGAGGTAAAACATTTCCCTGTCTGTTAAAAATGTTTTACCTCCTAGAAATAATTATTCAGGATCCCATTCTCTGTTTGTGTACTTTTTTTATTTCCTCACTGGCATGGGAGATGTGGTATAATTAGACCATGTCCCTGTACAGTAAGACACGGACGACCATTACTATGTACATAGCAGGGGCACATATACAAGATTACCTTAGCACAGGAACTTTTTTTTTTTTTTTTTTTTAAACCGTTATAATTATGGAACTTATTATTATTTCAAGAACTATTGATTTAAAATGAACTTTAAAATCAACTGTTTATGGGAAAACTCCTTTAATTCCTGCTTCTGTCCCTTTGGAATATCATCTGAGCGATAGTAAATCACACGCTCAGGAGTCAGGATTTACAGAACGCAATTTTGCTTCCCACACAAAAAAGTTGAAGTTCGCTCAGCCTGAGAAATCTATAGGTTTAACTTTGACCTACCCTCAAGGACCCAAAACTTCAGAATATGCAAAATGCAAGAAAATAAAGCTAACATGTATAGTCCTATCTCAATGTGCTTTGTACTCACATATGTGATGAAGAATAACATCACACTTGCCCTTTTTTAATCCATGTTCATAGAATAATGCAAATATTATTCAGATTAATATAAATCAGTAAGCTTTTTTTGTAATTTACAGTTTGGTAATTTTACAGTATGCTTCGATCCTGTGAAACATAGCACTGAATGACTATGGTCCTTTATGAATCTTTTTAGGTATGGCCGGCCATGCAAATGGTTATACGGTACTCAACTTTAATGCCGTATCAGGAGGACTTCCCACAAATGAAACAACATTTGCCAAAATTCTAAAGGAGCAAGGATATTCTACAGGAATCATTGGTGAGCATTAGTTGTAGTGAAATTCTAAATACTGCTTCTAGATATTAAAGATGAAGATATCTATAAAGGGGTTGTTTGTCATGGACTTGCCAAACCAGTGAGGCACCAAATTGATAAATTGTCCAGATGTGATTTTTTTTGGATTAATTTCAAATCATCCAAGTAGAATAAAGTGACAACCGTGTCATTTTGCTTCTTTCCAAACTTGTATTGAAATCTCTATTTGGATTTTTAATCTGCAATTTAAATTCTTAATGTAAAATAATTGTACAATTAAGACACAAATTTTTCTTTCTTTCTTTTTTTTTTTGTTTGTTTTTTTTTCCAACCAGGTAAATGGCATGTTGGGCTCAACTGTAACTCTAGGGATGATTTTTGCCACCATCCATTAAACCATGGCTTTGATTATTTCTATGGTACTCCTTTATCACTCATGAATGACTGTGAAGTCTCAAGGCCAAGTGAAGTTCATAATGCCTTTAAAAATACGTTATGGTTCCAAGCACAGGTATTCATTATCACAGTGCTGACACTTATAGCCGGCAAGAAATGGAAATTAATCAGCATTCCCTGGAAAATAATTGGGATCTCTGCCCTATGTGTCTCAATGTACTTCATGTATTGGATTGTAACCTATGCATTCCTACCATATTGGAACTGTGTAGTTATGAGAAATTTTGACGTGGTTGAACAACCGATGGACATAGAAAGAAGTGCTGGACAAATTGTACGGGAAGCCAAAGCATTCATTAACAGGTAAAGCCTAAATACAATATACAAGATGCAAAATTAGCCAGCTCACATGGGCATGGGCTTCCCCTCTATGCAATACACCATGACCGATGTGTGTAGTACAGCAAAAGGAGAAAAATCCAACTGCCAATAATTTGGATGAAAAGCTCTAGGCTTTATTACAAACTTGTTATATTAAAAATCAAATGGCAAAAGGTTTCAAAAATTACATGACCCCCCAAGGGGTAAAACAATGACCATAGATGTAAATGGCTACGCGTTTCAGACAGATGGTTTTTTGTCAAAGCTTGGTTCGATCAGTTCCTCAGCGTCCTTTATACAATCCAATATTGAAGACAGGTGAGTAACACATGCTTCATATTATACATTTTGGTCACAAGACCCACATAAGAACATGGTCACAAATAATTGATATATCTCTACTAATATTCAAATGACCTTTATAATTAAACTTGTACAAATTTCTAAAAACTACATACAGAAATATATTCAGATACTCTTAGAAAAAATATTCATTTATAGGGATATTAATAATAATTATTGTTCCCCAACAAGACAAATAATATATAAAAAAAACAAAACAGAAAACCAATATAATGAATACAGAATCACACAATGATCAAGCATTACGTATAGAATCAAAATATAAAGATACAAAACAAATTCATATAATTTTTGAACAAAAATAGACAAATATTAGGTCTTTGAATTAATTTTGTCCTGGGAGTACACGTTTCATTTCCATTTGAAAAATTAGCCATTATTCAGAGGATTTATCAACTTATTTCATGAAGGTAACGCAATTTTTAGATGTAAATTTTTTTTTTTTTAACTTTTAAGTCTAAATATTTACAATCTAGAGGGGTTTTGATGTGGGCTAAATACTAAATAGCTCGTAATGGCCTTTTGGGAATATCATTTCATATTCTGATTCTTTTTAGCTTCCATCTTCTGGCAGATCTATCGACGACCTCCTCTTTATTTTTTAGGCGGGTACGGTATATATGCCATTCCAGAATTTGTAGATTACATGAACCCTAATGTCTATAATCTGCATTTTATATATACATGTGACCCTGTTTGAATTTCCTTTTTAGATTTTTCTCTATCGGGTGTCAAAGATGAGTATATTAAAACTTGCACATATGTGAAGCCACGTTCCGGTAATACAATCCTCCTTGCCTGTAGTAATCACCCCAAGCATACCATACGGGCTATTCCAGTAAGAGAATTCACCCGCATTAAGCAAAATTGTAGTGTGCCGTTTAATGTAAATGTGGAGCTTGACAAATCTATGGATACATTTTTTTTTTTTTTTTAAAAAGGATACTTCCCTTGTACTCTATCCAGAGCAGCATATATTGTAGCAGCAAACAGAAGAACATGTTAGCTGTTATGAATCAGGAACCAAGGAGGATCAAAAAATGTGGAAACCCAAGAAGTAACCAGAGTGGCTGGAACCTTAATGGACTGCAGATTTAATCCTGACCCACAACTAGAAGTAGCCGTGGGACGAGCCTACGATGACCTAGTCGTCTCAACACAGCCGGAGAACTAAATTCTCTTACAGATAGAAATATAAGAAAAGCTAATCTGCCTCGGAGCAATACCCAAAGATATAGATAGCCCCACCCCCCCACATGTAAAGACTACGATGATATAGGAAAATACAATACAAATCTAGAAAACAGATTCAGGAAAGATGAGGCCCAAACTATCTTTATAGGAAAGGATAGGAAAGAGCACTGTCTGCAGCCGTAAAAACTCTAAAAAAATCTCAGCACGCCTGACATGGAAAAACCCTGAGCCCACACTGCCTCTTCCCCATTATATCAGTACCCTGATGTTACTGGTATCCAAAAACACTAATATAGATGAGGGACTGAATTTAATACCAAGCATGACGAAACACAATACATTGCAGAATCATGGAGCTAAGTATACAGACACTCCCAGCAGGGAATGATCCAATTCCACCAGGAACTCCACACAAGCAAAATAGGAATCAAGCAATAGTATCAAAACAGAAAAAAACAAGACGAAAGTGGAAACAATAAGTAGAGGTACAAAGACCAACTTATCTTGAGAGGAGTTCTGGTAGAGAACAGGGCTAGTTTCAGAATGTCCTTAACACACAACACACAGGAAATCAATTGAGCACCGGCAAGTAACTGGAGAAAACTACTCAGTTATATAGTCCCAATCTGAAATGCTTGATTGTGAGTCCTCTACAGGTGTGTAACTCTCATTCCACTAGTCAACTGCACTTCCACCACTGACCACAAAAGGGAGCCCCAAACTGGAAAATGTATTCACAACAGTTAGCCCCTTGTACAGATCTCACATATCGAAATAATAACAAAAACTCACGACCAGTGTTTACTTTACAATATAGTCAGGGCTGTATTTGTCCTTTATGCTACCCTAGACACTTTAAGTGGTAGTACCCCTTACTGACAACTCAAACTATGAGTCTGTGCACACATCTATTTCAGGCAGATCTATACTGTAAAACAGTTGAAAAAGACAAAAGCTTAAAAAATGAGCATCTGCACTTAGTGCACATACATTCAGTTGTTTGAGCTTCTTTTAACCGCTTCAAGTTTTCAAATACACTAAGTGGTTAAAATAGGAAACCTAACCGTTTTTTGGACTGCTACCGCTAGGAAGTTGCTGACTAGAGCTTAGTACAATTTTAATTAAAAAATGAAAACTGAAGCCAAAACACGTTAGAAAAGAAGCAAAAAAAATAAAAAAAAAGATTCCAGGATTTCCTAACTGATCCTCCTTCTGAAAAACTCAAAAGATTTGCAGATGTCTAAAAGCAATGGTGTGCACATAACCTAACAGTTCACATTCCCTTAAGATACTAGTTAAGGTGCTCGTGCACAGACTACAGTTGGCCGAACCCAGAGATAGACAGGTACGGCCGACAGTCTGATTGTCAGGGAGATGAGGACCCAGCATGTCCAATTTCGGACTGTGGATACTTTTTTTTTTTTATGAGATGAGCACACTATCAGATGTTTAGTAGCATCTGTCTCCTAAAGAACATGCGCAATCAACAAAGTGAGTGCTCCTGTGTATGGGACAGTCAGGGAGATAGCTGCCAGCCGAATGATGGTACACCTATCTATAGTGTATTTAGTCATTGAGACAGCTATATTTTTAGTCCGACACACTGACCCTATAATGATCTACATTCAAGTCTAATAAGTTAAAGTGAACTTGTCAAGTGAAATATGCACTCAGAACCACGAGCAGTTCTGGGTGCATATTGCTAATCACGGCCTAACTGTCCCTGTATCTGGTAGCCTAGATAAAGATATCTTTTTAAAGATCATTTATGATATTCTAATGAGGCCAGCAACTAGTTGCAAGGGAGTTACGTCCCCTGGCTAGTCGGACCCATTAGCATGTTAGCACGCCCACAGTGGCTTGCTAACATGCTAATGAATGCGCAGCGTCAGAGGCTTAGTGTGCAAGATCAGAATGCCCCCGGACGTCCGGTCATGCGCATTACACCAGTTTTAAGCTGGAACGCGTACACCTGGCTGCATAGTATGCATGACTAGAAGTGTGGGACTTCTGATCATGTGAACAGAGCCGAAATCCAGCATCTGGCACAGGGGCAGCAGCGTGCAGTGAGATTAACCATGCCTCTGACGCTGCACGTTCATTAGCATGTTAGCCCACCCCTGTTTAGCTTAAAGGGGTTGTCTTATCTAGAATAACAAGTTACTCTGTGTCACTCTGACTGCAGACTTCCCAGCGCACTCATGGCAATCAAGTATGCAATATGCATTCTCTTGGTCAGAACTCTGCAAGGGGGTATGGCCTCACTTAATGAACTTGTATTGAGCAAGGTCATGCCCTCTGGATGGGTTCTAGTGGGGAATCTGCACATCACATACCCAACCGCCATCCCCAACAGTCTCCTATACTTCGGCACTCAAAAAGGACAAAGTAAACTTGATTTTTCTTGTGCACAAAAATTAACTTTATGTATCACTAAGATTTTTAAGTTATCAAGGATTGACAGTTGTACAGACATTTCGGCTATTGCATCATAAGCCTTTTTCAATAAACTGTCTGTTGATTGGTTCTTTATGATATGATATGCAAGTATCACAGATTATAAAACTCATGAATATAGAAAAGGTAGCTTTACTGACCAGGAAACCAAGATATAAAAGTATGCCTTATTAATCATCCATGAATACACTCTTAAACATCAATGTTAGTATATATGTGCCCAAATATCTATAAAGCTACCTTTTCTATATTCATGAGTTTATAATCTGTGATACTTGCATACAGTGTTGGACTGGTTACCGGGGGAATTTTGAGTAATGCCAGGCCTGGATTCAGGTACCTGCATTGCACTCCGGAGCTCTCACCTGAGCTCCGGTGTGCAGCCAAGACTGTACTGAAAGTGCTGAGTGATTCCCCGGCAATTGCGGTTCAGTTCATGTTTGCTGCAGACAGGCCGGGCTGATCTCCGGAGTTCAGGTGAGAGCACAGGAGATCACCCCGGCTTGTCTGCAGCTGACATGAACTGAACCACAATTGCCGGGGAATCAATCACTCGGCGCTCACGTATAGTCTCGGCTGCACAGCGGAGCTCAGATGAGAGCTCCGGAGTGCAATGCAGGTACCTGAATCCAGGCCTGGCATTACTGGAAATTCCTCCGGTAGCCAGTCCGACGCAGCTTGCATATCATATCATAAAGAACCAATCAACAGACAGCTTATTGAAAAATGTTTATGACACAATGGCCGAAATGTCTGTAAAACTGTCAATCCTTGATAACTGAAAAATCTTGGTGATAAAGTTTTTTTTTTTGCACAAGAAAAATCAAGTTTACTGTGTCCTTTTTGAGTGCCGAAGTATATGAGACTGTTTGAAATTTATGCAAAATTTACTTCTGAGCACTTACTGATGGTTGAGCTAAGCCTTTCTCTTATATTTGACCTCCATTCCCAGCGCAGACAACAGAGATTCCTCAATAGTGCACAGTGAGTGTACTGGGAGAACTCACAAATCTGCAGTCACACAGAGTGACTTTAGACTTGCCATTCTACACTGGACAACCCCTTTTAATATTTGCTTAAAAATATATTTTTTAATATGCAAATGAGAAGGCTTTGGTGCACCCTCAGCATGGCCTGTGCCTTGGTGCCCTTATATTTGCATAAGAAAGTCAGTTCCTTGCTTTGATTGACAGCACAGTAAAATCAGACATGCAAGCTGATTTTAGACAGTACTCATTTTTACTAATAGAGCGCTGTCAATAAAAACAAAAAAGACTTTAAATTACAAATACGAGGGTGTAAAGGTGCCCCGCAGCAAAGGCCACACCGGTAGTGCACCAAAGCTCTCTCATTTGCATATTAAATAAAAGTAGATTTTTCTGCAAATATTAAAGAAGCACTCCGGTAATTTTTTTCCCCTTAACCTGTGTAAATGTTAGTGTAGTGTAATGATTGTGATTCATTCGCTGATCACTGTTTTCTCATGTGCCTGACTCCATAATGACTGCACATCCACAGATGATCTCTGCAGACTTCCTTCTTCTCTGGTCTTCTGCAGCACATCTCAACATAGTGCCCTGAAAAATACTGTCATTATAATGTTTCTGAATAAAAAAAAAACACCAATTCTGTGCCTTAAATAAGCCCTATGCTGCCCCCCTGAAAAAATTATTGCTCCTTATTGTGCTACCTACAAAAAAATATTACTCCACACTGTCCCTCTTAATGTATATGGCCTCCACACTATCCTCTCCTATAAAATATTCCAACCATACTGTCGCCACTTATATACTATGTCCGCCCTTGTGCGCTATGACCATCACACTGCCCCTAATAAACTAAAATGTTACATTGTCCCCCCTTATACTCTATGACCACTACACCATCTCCCATCGTGTACTATAACTGTTACACTGCCTCCTAATAATCTAAAACGACACACTGTCTGCCCTTATAAATTATGCCCATCACACCTTACTCAATTATGAACTATGATCTGCACTGTCCTCACATCATGCTGCCCCTTCTTATAATTTTCCATGCATGCTTCCCCTCTGCATACTGAGCCCTCACACTGCCCCTCTCCATACTCTATTTCCTCTGCTGCCACTTCTCCACAATGAGCTCCCAATACTGCTAGCCCTTTTTACATAATGACTACATAGGTAAGGATGGTTGACCTCGGGGAGATCAACATTCAACACCGCAGAGACACCATCACGTGTTTCTCAAAGCAGCGACACTACAACAAGGCCCCCTGGGAAAATGTAGTCTTCTACTAGGCATTGCTTCCACTAGCCAGTTTCCTACTCCACACTGATGAGGTGCAAAACATATTACCAATACCCCAAAACAGCTGTCTGTGGATGGATACCATGTTTTTGTATAGGCTGTTTCCTTGATTTGGAGACTGCCCTTCCTGTGGTTGTTCCTTCCCGGTGAAAGACCTGGCTAGTTTCCTGCCAGCATTGAGAAACATGTGATGGTGTCTCCGCTGCATTCTTGTTTTGCTTTTTACATAATGAGACCTCCATGCTGCCCCACTCATCATACTGAAACCACCACACTACCTCACGCCTAATGCTGAACCCCCCCCCCCCACACTATCCCACTTTTCATACTGAGTCCTCTACATTGCTCCACTCCATACTGAGCCCACCCATGCTGCCTCTTCTGCATACTGAGTTCTCACACTGCCCTTTTCCATATTGAACCCACATGCTTTCCCTTCTCCATAATGAGCTCTCAATGCTGGCCCACCTCTCCATACTGACCCACCACTATACTGAGCCCTTACACTTTTCCTCATCGATTTTGTCTCTTGCACTATCCCTCACCCTCTGTAAGCCCCTCTAAACCCCTGTCTACAGTAATACGCCTCCTAAAACCCTGTCTACAGTATTAGGCTTCCTAACCCCCCCTCTACAGTAATAGCTCCCCCCTACACTCCCATCTATAGTAATAAACTCCCAAACTCTAAAACTATACTAAGAGCCCCCCTAACTCCCAGACTACAATAATAGGCCTCCTAATCCTCAGTCTTTAGTCATAGGCCTCATAGTCCCAACTCTATAGCATTAGCCTCTCCCCTCATGCCCAGTCTGTATTGGCCACCCCCTCATGCCCAGTCTATATTAGCCTCCCCCACCCCCTCATGCCCTGTCTGTATTAGTCCCAGCCTCCCTCTCATGCTCAGTCTGTATTAGCCTCACTCACCTTTCCTATGAATCTTCAGTTCTGCGATCGCTTACCTGCTACAATGGCTGTAGCCTTCCTCTTGCTGCTGCTCCTGTGTCCGGCACCTTCCTCCTGCTCCGGTGAGTGTTCTTTCCTCTTCTGACTCCAGGAGTTCATCACGTCCTCCTCCGCAGTATCCTGCTGTGATGTCTGCACTCGGCAGCATTGGATGCCACAGTAGGGAGCTGATTGGATTGCCTCTGACCCCAGAAGTGCAGACGCTGGCACTTCCGTGGTCATTCAATTCCCTGTGCCTGCAGTTTATTAGTATTCGTGTAGCACCCAAGGATATGGGGTACTCGGTTCCGGGCAGTGTCTCTCTTGGGAATGTCATGGTGGTGGCCGTTACCCAGTTCCATGCCCTGGGCCCTTTTTGTAATGGGGATATTTATAGGGGAGAATAACATAATGTTCACATGTTACGCCACTTGCGTTGTTGCGGCTATATGTAGGGAGCCGCCGCTGTAGAATATCTCTACTGGGGCTGGTGGTATTGGCAGCTAGAATGGTAGACCCTCTGCAAGTAGGGTTTTACCCCAGAGGGTGTATGGTGCGGAGGGCGTCGGAAGAAGGGAGTCCACACAGGTGTTCAGTGAAACTGGTTTACTCACTGCTAGTAGATAGTTGCCCAAGGCCAGCTGGTTTCGCCTCCAGGTCCCCTTCGTCCCAGTGCCAGTTTGGTTCTCTGGTACCTTCTTCCCCCGCACCGGTCTCTGGTAAGTGGGTCCCCGTGGTATAGAACTGCGGTTCCTCGTTCTGTGGTTTGTCCACTTCTGTATGCTTGACAGTAGCGTGAACCCTGTGGGGTTGGAGTCTCTGGTCCTATCCCCAGTTCTCCCTTTGCTACTGAGTCTTCAGATTCTTTAGGGTCAGCAAGGTCCTTGATGGTCCCCTTTACTGTGCAGGTCGGCATGAAGCTCTTTCCTGTCTTTGGGTCCTGTACCCCATCGGTGCTTAGTTCCGGGAGTACTCCACCGTACTCTACCGGCAACCACTTCTCCTGGGTACCAGGTCACCGTCATCCCAAGTCAGGATGTTACTTTTCTTCCACCTTCACTCCTCACCTGTCTGACACTCATCTGACTACTCTCCACAGTCTGCTCTTCCAACCTGGTAAACTAGTGGACTGGATTGGCTCCACCTCTAGGCGGCCATCCATTGGTCCCACCATAGCTGGGTACCGTTGTATGAGGGATTTGTTGGGGGGAAAACTGATTACCTGGGTTTTTGTTGGTACCGGCACTGGGGTTCTGAGTCCCTAAGTGGGTAGGCTCTGCATCCTTGTGGGGATGCAGAACCTTGTAACACCTTGATGGTTTCAGGGGTGCTACATTCGCATCTTAAAGATGCAGATACAAATAAATGAGATGCGAAGCCTCCTTCCGAAAATACAGCGAATTTATTAGACTGTCTAATGGAGAGGGAGGTAAGTTAAAAAAAAAAAAATTGATACCAGAGACTGCCACCCCTGCAGCCTGTCGCACCAGACCTCGGGTGCTTAGTGGCAAATACGGGCCTGAATATAGTTCAAATTTAACCAGATATAACATCGACGATGATCTATGCATTAGCGATTTCATGATGAGGAGATACTCTCAAAAATCCTTAGTCTGAGGTGTTCAGTTGTTGCAAAGAGAGCTAAAAAAAAAATCTGCAATCATGTCTCCCCAAGTTGTGGTGTTTTTGTTTTTGTTTGTTTTTTTTTCTTTTCAGCCATACTGCCTTCTCATACCTGGTTGTATGACAAGGGGTTTTACAAGTATGGTAGGAATAGTTGTAGAACATGCACACATGCATATACCACAAAAACATTTACTGATCATAAAAGCAGTAAGGAGCATGCTATCATACACTATATTAACTGCAGTGCAAACTATGTGGTGTACTTGATGGAATGTACACACTATAAATTGAAATATGGGGTGTCATGATCCAGGACCGGGATTCTCCGCGCCAGAATTTCCCAGATCCGGTCTGGTCATGACATGGGTTAACTCCCATCAGCCTCGTTCTGGCTTTAGGAGACACTATATCTGGTCTCTGCAATTGCATTCTGGTGCTGGTTATAGTTTTGCTCTGCAGCCTGTGACTAGCTCTGGTGAGAATTCCTGTTTGACCTGACTCCTTGTTACCGTGTCCTGACCTGTATCCTTCCCCATTCGTCCTTCTGTCCCAGCCCCTGGCTTCCTGGTCTTGTCTGTTGTTTGTGTTTCCCTCTCCATACCTGATCTCCCGACTTCCAACTTGGTTCTGTTTTCTGACTTGATTTTAATCGTTTCTTTGCAGTGACTTTACTTTCCTGGCTAAAGACCCTGACTGTTTAACTACTCTATTGCCCCCTGGTGGTTCGCCTGTTAACTGCCTGGTGAAGTTACTCTGCTGTAGTTCAGCTGCCTTTCTGTTACAGTGTTACTTTGTCTCTCCTTCACTACTCTACTGCCACCTTGTGGGGAATTTGCTGTACTATGTCTTACCAGCCCTTTGTACAGCGTGACATGTGGAATGTACGATAAGCCCCTAAATAAACATGTTTCCGAACAGATCTCTGATATTATTTCTTTGAACAATACCGAAAATATATCACAGGTAGCTAAACATTTTATTTAATGTCCTAATCTGTTGATGACCTATTTAAAGTGTGCAGTATAGAGAGGGTTTTTCTACCTAATTAAGGTGGGGGAAATCACAAAAGGGTCTTTCTCACAAGGGAGGCAAATTGGATATTCCACCTGGGTACATGCTCTCCGAATCTGTTACATTCAAGAAGGGAGATTCTTTTTCATTACCGATGTCTAAACATTATTTATTTCTGGTCGCATTTGAAATTATTAGGTAATACTTGAATTATGTGTTATACTGGATTCATATATACCGACACATATAAATAAATGTTTTCACAATCCTCTTCTTTTTTTTTTTTTTTTTATGTAGGACAAAATTCATGCAAAGACCTAATGTTTGTCTATTTTTGTGCAAAAATTATAGTAATTTTGTGTATATATATATATATATATATATATATATATATATATATATATATATATATATATATAATCTCTTTTTTTTATATTTTTAGTCTATATGTAATACTTGCTCATTCTGTGATTCTGTATTCATCTATAATGTTTTTTTTATTTTTTATATGTTTATCTTGTTGGGAAACAATAATTAATTATTAATAATATCAAAGTAAAGGGATATTTTTTCTATCGGAATATATTTTTGTATGTAGTTTTAAGAAATTTGTACAAGTTTAATTATAAAGGTCATTTGAATATTTAAGAGATATATCAATTATTTGTGACCATGTTCTTATGTGGGTCTTGTGACCAAACTGTATAATATGAAGCATGTGTTATGGGTCATATTTGAGAATATCACATTGTAATGGAATTCCTTACTCACCTGTCTTCAATAATGGCTACCATATAAAGGATGCTAAGGAACTGAACGAACCAAGCTTTGACAAAGGACCGTGTGTCTGAAATGCGTAGCCATTTACATCTATGGTTATTGTTTTACCCCTTGGGGTCATGTAATTGAAGTCTTTTGGTATTTTGCCATTTGATTTTTAATGTAGCAGGTTTGCTATGAAACCTAGAAATTTGTATCCAAATTATTAGGAGCTGGACTTTTTTCCTTTTGCTATACATATAATATACTGTACATTGCACTTTAGTAGCAAACAACAATATAATGGTTAAAGGGAATCTGTCAGCAGGTTTTTGGTACCTCATCTCACAGTAACATAATGTAGGCAAGGAGATTCTGAATCCCACAGTGTGTCACATAGATTACTGGCTGCAGATGTTCTCACATAATCAAAGAATTGAGTTTTAAGCAGCTTACATAGCAGAAATCTGCCAACAAATTCTCTTTATTAATTAAAACTGGTAGAACATTATATAATCCTATTTAGTCTATTACTGTAACTGCTCTATTTGCCTACTCAAAAGAAAGTTTTTTTTATATCCTTTATTACACTTTGGAACCATGAACATTTTGTTCAACATACAATTCTAATACTTTATTTCTAGCTCCTATCTAGCAGCCTGTCGCATCCTTTTATAAATTACATAAATATAGTAAAGATATTATATTATTTTGTGAGTTTCTATCCCACTATTGACCAATTTACAACTGGTAATATAAGATTTGTATCGGACCAGTGACGAAAACTGGCAGCAAGAAGGGTCAACATGTGGGGTTGTTACCAAGAAATCACATCAGGGACAGCATCAAAAAGCAAGCAAGTGACCAAATACAAGCCAAGGTCAGAAAGCAGGATGATTAAAATAGTATCAAAGGAGCAAAAGAGCAGAGATGTGGACAGAGAGCTAAACTAAATAACTGGAAATACTGTATGTTACAAGGTTTAAAAATAGTAAAATAGCTGAAGCTCTATACAGGGCTAATCAGAAGACCGAAGTAAGCCCTAGGCACCCTGTATGCAATCACAAGTCCCATGGAATGCATAAATCTGCCATATTATCTCACTGCAGCAGTGCCTAGTGACAGAAATTAAGAGGGGGCTGGGACCGAAATGTATATCACAGTATCACTCTCTACTTTGATAGCTATGTATTTTGTTTACCTAATAACAACATATCACTAATCATTCGGTTCCATCATGTTTTAGGAATAGAGACAGGCCGTTTCTTCTTCTTGTATCTTTCCTTCATATCCACACTCCTCATTATACTACCAAGGAGTTCAGAGGAAGAAGCCAACATGACTTGTATGGAGACAACACGGAAGAAATGGACGGGATGATTGGTACGTTCCATATACAGTACATACATTGTATATTTTATTATGAGGGTTATTGAAAGGATAAGTTTGATGTAGAAACTAAAATAGACTTATGTAGAACAGATGTCCTACTAGATCATAATCCATTTTGTTTTTTGTTTTTGTTTTTTTTGTTTTGTCTAGTGGATAGAAATCTTCAGATTGCTACAAGGCAGTCAATAACCTAAACAATTTAATACAAACATTGGCATTTGGGTAAAATTTAGGAGCGATACTGTACAGTCTTTATTTTCTAGATTTCAATGGCTGCTTGTATATATTTACAATGTTTCTTACTTTTACTCCTATGCAGAGTATGATTACACTTAGTGATATTGTGTTACTGTAAATTTGTTTTTCCTGCCATTTGACTCCCAATGACACACAAACATCTTCAGGGTTTCTTCTTTGTCAAGTGTAATCCTCCTTATGGTGTTGGGCCTTTTTGTTTCTGTAAGTTACTGTTGTAAAATGATTAAATGTTGTAAATTTCATCTCTATGGGATAGCCATGAGAAAACAATTTGATTTATGTGCCCTGTTCCATTCTAAAGAGGCTGGTCTTCACCTCTGCAATTGGAATCCTCGCTTCATTCAATTTCTAGGCCAAACTAGATGCCATAACATGGCAGAATACAGTGTGTGTGTGTGTGTGATATAGATATAGATAAATACATAATATTTATTTTTAATTTTTTTTTTGTGGAAAATTGGAGATTTATGGTTACAAAGAAGAGAAAAGGATGGAGAGTTGGATGTTAGGGGCAATGGAGAAGATGCTCATGGTCATGGCTAATGGAGATAATCAACAGTTTTAAAATCTAGAGGCATGATGAGATCGATGTTCAAGAATTAAATTTTTCTACTTCTGATTTTTTTCTAAAATTTGATAATCTAGAAACTATTAAATTCAATGAAAATGGCAAGTTTGCATTAGGCTGGATTCACACAACCATAATCGGGCTTTTGATCACAGTAGAACCTGGGTTTTTGGAGGTGGAGGCATCTGTCTTTGAAAATCGGAGACTGTACTTGGATGCCAACAGAGGGAAGTCTTATATTATTGTATATGTATGTATGTATGTACATATGTATGTGTGTGTGTGTGTGTGTGTCTGTGTGTGTGTGTGTGTCTGTGTGTATATAGAGATATATATATATATATATATATATATGTATGTATGTATATATATATATATATATATATATATATATATATATATATATATATATAAAATGTATATGTGCGTTTCTAATATTTAGAACCAGAAAGTAATACACATTCAATTTTACTAACTGTTTTTAAGTCTAATTTTGGTTTATTTTTCTACTTTTATTTTTTTGCATGGCTATACTGAATAGCTGCTCTTCCTATTTCTCTCAGTAGTTGGTGAAATAAAGTACATTTCCTTTTTCAATGAGAAAATCACAAAGAAAAGCTAATTGTTACATGCCCTTAGGCTATGTGCGCACTAGAAAAAAGATTTTTCTCAAGAAAATTTTCTTAAGAAACTTCTGGGAGTTGAAGATTACAGCCCCTGCGGTAAAAAACCGCACCATAAACTCATGCGTTTTTGCCTCAGTTTTGCCGTGGTTTTTCCGCAGGTTGGTCCCTGCGTTTTTTTACACTGTAACTGCAATAAATAATATAGATAATAGATAATCGATAGACAGACAATGGATAGAGGGAAAGATGGATAGATGAATAGATAGATAGATAATAGATGAGAAAGACCTATATAATGTCCCACCTCCCTGCATATTCTAAGCTGGCACCCTTTAGTGACTTTCATGTGGCACTAAAGGGTGCTTAGCCTTGTATTTAGCCAAAAAATAAATAATTTAAAGAAAACGACGTGAGGTCTCCCCTATCTTTTGAAGCCAGCTAGAGTAAAGCAGACGGCTGCAGCCTGCAAACCACAGCTGGCAGCTTTTACCTTGGCTGGTAATCCAAAACAGAGGGCACCCCACGCTGTTATTTTAAATAAATAATTTAAAACAAAAAACGTGGGGTCCCCCCCCAAATTGGATCACCAGTCAAGGTAAAGCGGACAGCTGTGGTCTGGTATTCTCAGACTAGGGAGGTCCACCGTTATTGGAAACTCCCCAGCCTAAAAATAGCAGGCCACAGCCACCCCAGAAGCGGCGCATCCATTAGACGAGCCAATCCTGGCGCTTTGCCCCAACTCATCTCGTTGCCCTGGTGCGGTGGCAAACTGGGTAATATATGGGGTTGATGCCAGATGTGTAATGTCACCTGGCATCAGGCCCTGGGGTTAGTGATGTCAAGCATCTATCAGATACCTGACATCACAAACCCAGTCAGTAAGAAATAGACAACAAAAAAAGTTTTATTTGAAAAAACATTCCCTCTTTCACCAATTTATTGAAAAGAAAAATCAAATCCGGGTCTGGCGTAATCCAATAAGGGGGTCCTACGACGATCCATACCATAGTCACTGTCCCATTCAATGAAGAACAGAATGTTCTCCATTGACTGGGAGAGTAGTGCAGTGACCTGAGCTAACATCAATGGGTCAGCCCAGGTCACTAAACACCAATTTTATAAACCAAATAGAGAAAATATCTTCTAATAGACCGAAAAACTAAACTTCTCTAAAATCAATTTTTATTTATAAACGTTAAAATAGTTAAATCAAGCCATATCTCAAACTATCATATATAGCTATATCGGTCAGTGAGCACACATCAGGTCGTGTAGAGCTGAATACACTCTCTGATAGGGATATTAGTCTAGCAGGTGAGGGATAGCCCAAGGTGATTTTACTTAGTAGTTTAGGGATAGCAATGAGATATTAAAGTAGGGGCCAGGCTACAAATCCCTAATCTCACTCCTTCCTGGTCGCGGAGGTTTACACACCATAAGGTTTTGGGCACCCCCGCTCAGTGTCGGCTATCCCTAATAATCCCTATAACTGACTGTGTGCCAATAATTGACCCAAAGGGGTGTACTTAGTGCTGAAGTCAGAGTGGTTCAGTCACACAATGTGCATAGTCAGTACCCTGGTTAGTATTAGGTATTATTCTTGGTCAAATGAACAGTTCCCAATCGGAATTACTTATACACACACACTCCCTTTTGGAAATGTATGGAAAAAAAAGGGGGGGTTCTGAAAGTTGCTATTTGAAACTGCTACTCAGTACAGTCGACCAACAAATTATGTGGACCCGTAATTAATTTAGTCCCAGGTAGGTAAACTTATCTTGCTGGAGAGTGAACTCCCAGAAGAATCCTGACGCGTTTCCTCCACTTTGTTTGGGGTTCATCAGGGGAGGTTACCACACTGTGAAAATTCACCAATTCCAGGTCACCTTATAGTTTTTAGTGTCCTGCAAACAGATCCCTTTAAGGTGTTGAAGAGAGTGATTTAAAGGTCCTCTTGTCCTGTGCCAAAGGGGACTTCAGCAACCCACCCTGTCAGTACGGGGCTGAATAGGATCAGCTCAGGTCACTGCAGGAGATGACGAGCGCTGCTGTCAGGAGGTTAGATGAGATCATTACCTGCTGCCAAGATCTCCTGCAGTCCTGACATCAGCGCTGTCACTGACTTCTATGCCTGCCGCGTTCTCAGCGAAGAATTGCAGGAGCCCGTGACGTCACCGCTAGTGACAGTCTCGGGCCATCTGCAAGACGTGACATGAGAACGCAGCGGGCAATGGAAGGCATTGACAGCGTTGACTTCAGGAGAGCAGGAGATCGTCACTGCAGGTAATTATCTCATCTAACCTCCTGACAGCAGCACTCGTCATCCCCACGGCTGCCAGCACTGCAGTGTGAGAAGCTGCTGATACTGCAGTGCGGCCAGACACTGACACTGCTGAGCGAGCAGCCGCAGTGCTGGAGCGGGACACAGACTGCACGGGCACCCGATGGAGGTCACATGGAAAAGCTTCCATGCGGCGTCCAGGGAGTGTGATGTGTTTACTCTCTGCTCCGCTTCCTCTTCCTGTCATAATGACATCACTTCCCTGCAAAACGCAGGCAGTGATGAACATTACCGCAGGTATACCGAGGGTATACCGCACATCATTTGCTACCTGCGGTATGCCCACGGTATTTCGCGATTACATTACAGTGAATGGAGTGAAATACCGCAGGTACCTGCGGAAAAGAAATGACATGCACATTTTCTCAAGAAATTTTCTAAATAACTTCTGCAGAAAGAATTTTCTTGAGAAAAAAATGCTGTGTGCGCATAGCTATTTTTTCCCCATAGGTTTTGCTGGGAAATGTCTGCTTAAAGATTACAAACCTTTCTCAAGAAATTTCTGCAGCAAAAGCGCAGGTAAAAACGCAGTGTGCGCACAGGGCCTTAAGTATGAAAATCTTGTATGAGTGGTCATGTGATGGTTGCTGGAATTAGCAAGCAGAGCTGAGTCTTGACTGAGTAAACAACATGCTTTTAGGATTGGGCAAGCTACAGTGCTAAATTTTATAACTAAGGCTGGAGTCACACTTGTGAGTGCCTCACGTGTAACTCGCACGAGTCTCTCATTGAATCACCCGGCATGGCCACACACTATGCATACAGGTGCGTCTGAGCTGCATAGAGATACATGCAACCAACCCGCTCCTGTCAGGGGAGTGTGCGGCCAAGCCGGGTTCTACCATGAGAGACTCGCGCGAGTTACACGCGAGGCACTAGCAAGTGTGATTCTGGCCTAAAGGAGTTGTTCCGGTTTGTAATCCATCTGTAGTCACAGTAGGTCTCTGCACACTTCTGAATGAGGCAAGAACACTTGATTGCTGGGAGATGGCATGTTGCACTTTTTCTGAGCTGGCTGTCACATTGACAGTTGTCTCAGAGAATAGTCGAATCCTACTCCGACTGGGGGCAGCAAAATGTAGTCGCTGAGGAGACCTGTTGGACTGCTGCATCAGGCAGCCCGACAACGCCATCCTTTGCCATGCCCCACGTGCTCCCAAATATGCCACTGTATAAAGTAAAGACATGGATGTAGCTCTGCCATAATACAGTTTACATCGATACCATTGATGTAGAAATCCTCTTTTTGGTTTTTCGTTAATCAACATTTACATTTTTTGCCAGTTAGATTTAGGTGCACATGGGTTGGGCTGTACACTGGGTCTTCTGTTCCTTGTATGTGATTCCCCAGCCCTTCCGTCTGCCTTCAGTCTTTAAATGACAAGTTACTGCTGGCTCCTCTGTTGGAAATCTCACATCAGCGCAGTCATTGCCATGTGCGGTTTGTGCACAGATGGAGTGTCTGTGTGAGAAAACTGTGCACGTGAAGCCCACAGCCATGATGGAAACAGAGTGATATTTTCCCCTCACCCATGACAGCACCACGTGAGAGAGGGATCCACCCAGCGAGGACAGGAAACTATTCTGAATAAAAGGGCGGTACCTCTCCCCTTCATTAGTTTGTTTCCTGTCCTTGATGGGGGACCCCTGTTCTGAAAACCGGCGGTGAAGATAAGAAAAGTCACCTACTTACCCAGCCCCTTCCGGGGTCTGGAAGAACAGGGTGAGTCCTGTAGCACCGTTCTTCGGGGCTGGAAGCGCCGTCCACCTGCCCTTGGGGGTCCTAGTGTCCGTGAGGGGGCGTGCGGCAGGAGCCGTTCGTGGGATCCCCGTCTGCCGCTCCTTCCTCCCCGCCCTGCGCTTCATGCTGACTTCCGGGTGCGCAGCAGGCACGCTGGGAGATGGAGGTGGAGCCTTGCGTGACGTCACCGGCTAAAGGTGGCGGTGCCCATGCAACGCTGCGTGACATACGGCCTGCCATTCAGGGCTGCGGGTGCTCCTGCCCAGGCACTGTGGGGAGCGTGGGGCAACGGGGAGGAGCCTCTCCTGGGACCGGAAGGCGGAGGATTGCGTTTAAAGAAGACACTTCTGGCTCTGTAGAGTGCTGGTGCCTGTGCTCTGCCATGGATACTGATGAGCAGCAGCACTCTCCGGTACATCGTCAGCAGAGCCGAAAACCTGATGACCACTCTAGTGACACCGGCCGGACGGGCCGTGGCAGCCATGACAGCAGATCCTCTCGTGACTCTGCAGCTCCTGTGAGACCTGTGGATGTTCCAAAACAGCCTTCGAAACCGGTACCCTTGATTCCTATGGTGGTGAGTGATCTTCGTGAATGTCACCTTACTCATAGTTCCCTTGTGAGTTTTTTGTTTTGTTTTATTGTTTTTTTTTTTTTTTTCCCCTGCTTTGTCTGCCCTTCTTAGGCCCCTAAAAAAATCGATGTCCAAAAAGAAGCATAAGGAGTGCCCCCTATGCAGAGAACCCCTCTCAGAGGAGTGGCATAAGAAGTTGTCTCAGGCGTGCATTCGTCGCACAATTGCGGAGGAATCTCCGGGACTCTCAGCGGACGTCCGTTCGGCTATCCACTCAGAGGTACAAGATTCCATGAAGGCTTTCTTAGGCTTGAAACACACATCCGTGAAACACGTGCGTGTTTGGTCCGTTTCCGTGTATACTGGAGACACGGCCAAACGTGCACCAATGTTACTATATCTCAGCGGTTACACTTGCGTTTTTGGTTATGTCCGTTAGTCCGTCTCCGTGATGCGTTTTGTGGGCCGTGTCTCACGCCAGCATGTCCGTTTTATTCACGCAACACGCAGCACGGACCCAATGAAAGTCAATGGGTCTGTGCGCACGTCCGAGTGACACGGACGCATCTCTGTTTGTTCCCTGTATGTTTTGTGCTTTTTTTCATGTCATGTCAGTCTTTTTTCTTTTTATGTTTCGTTCTCTCCCTCAGTCCGTCGGTCGGTCTCTATGTCTGTCTGTCCCTCTAGCTGTCTGTCGGTCAGTTCCCCCCTCTCTCATACTTGCCATTCCCCGATCTCCAGCGCGGCGCTGCACGGCTGTTATAAAAACTTCGGCGGCTTTTACTATTTTGAAAAAGCCGGCCGCCCATTAATCAATCTCGTATTCCCTGCTTTACCCGCCCACCGGCGCCTGTGATTGGTTGCAGTGAGACACGCCCACCACGCTGAGTGACAGGTGTCACACTGCACCCAATCACAGCAGCCGGTGGGCGTGTCTATACTGTGCAGTAAAATAAATAAATAAATAATTAAAAAAACCGGCGTGCGGTCCCCCCCCATTTTAATACCAGCCAGATAAAGCCATACGGCTGAAGGCTGGTATTCTCAGGATGGGGAGCTCCACGTTATGGGGGGCCCCCCACCCTAACAATATCAGTCAGCAGCCGCCCAGAATTGCCGCATACATTATATGCGACAGTTCTGGGGCTGTACCCGGCTCTTCCCGATTTACCCTGGTGCGTTGGCAAATCGGGGTAATAAGGAGTTATTGGCAGCCCATAGCTGCCAATAAGTCCTAGATTAATCATGTCAGGCGTCTATGAGACACCCTCCATGATTAATCTGTAAGTTACAGTAAATAAACACACACACACCCGAAAAATCCTTTATTAGAAATAAAAAACACAAACCCATTCCCTCATTACCAATTTATTAACCCCGACAAACCCTCCATGTCCGGCGTACTCCACGGACCTCCAGCGTCGCGTCCAGCTCTGCTGCATGGAGGTGACAGGAGCTGCAGAATACACCGCCGCTCCGGTCACCTCCACGCAGCTAATGAGATGAGTAGCGCGATCAGCTGCTGTCAGTCAGGTAACTCGCGGCCACCGCTGGATCCAGCGGTGGCCGCGGGTAACCTCAGTGACAGCAGCTGATCGCGCTACTCATCTCATTAGCTGCGTGGAGGTGACCGGAGCGGCGGTGTATTCTGCAGCTCCTGTCACCTCCATGCAGCAGAGCTGGACGCGACGCTGGAGGTCCGTGGAGTACGCCGGACATGGAGGGTTTGTCGGGGTTAATAAATTGGTAATGAGGGAATGTGTTTGTGTTTTTTATTTCTAATAAAGGATTTTTCGGGTGTGTGTGTGTTTATTTACTGTAACTTACAGATTAATCATGGAGGGTGTCTCATAGACGCCTGACATGATTAATCTAGGACTTATTGGCAGCTATGGGCTGCCAATAACTCCTTATTACCCCGATTTGCCAACGCACCAGGGTAAATCGGGAAGAGCCGGGTACAGCCCCAGAACTGTCGCATATAATGTATGCGGCAATTCTGGGCGGCTGCTGACTGATATTGTTAGGGTGGGGGGCCCCCCATAACGTGGAGCTCCCCATCCTGAGAATACCAGCCTTCAGCCGTATGGCTTTATCTGGTTGGTATTAAAATGGGGGGGGACCGCACGCCGGTTTTTTTAATTATTTATTTATTTATTTTACTGCACAGTATAGACACGCCCACCGGCTGCTGTGATTGGGTGCAGTGTGACACCTGTCACTCAGCGTGGTGGGCGTGTCTCACTGCAACCAATCACAGCCACCGGTGGGCGGGTAAAGCAGGGAATACGAGATTGATTAATGGGCGGCCGGCTTTTTCAAATTAGAAAAAGCCGCCGGAGCAGTGTGAACGCCGTGCAGCGCTGGGGATCGGGGAACGGTGAGTATGAGAGAGGGGGGGACACTTCAGTCACTCGGGGGATTAGTGGTCACCGGTGAATCCTTCACAGGTGACCGCTAATCAGTACACGGCACAAAGACAGAGCCGCAGCATGACAATGAAGTCGGGTGAAGTTCACCCGAGTTCATTCTCATCCCGCTACTCTGTCTTCCGACATGTAGTAACGACATTTTGCATCACACACGTACATTTCACACGGACAACACATACACATGTCAGTTATTTCACTCACGCACACACGGACATTCCACACGCACATACGGCTAGCATACGGGATACACACGCAGGCCACACATACCATAAAAACGGACATAAAAAACGGAAAACGGACCCGAAAAACGGCCCGTTTTACACGGAAGTGGTTTTCACGGATGTGTGGCGGAGCCCTTAAAGAGGAAAAAATCAAAACCAGTTTACTCTGCCCCTTCCTCATCTTCCTCCGGTATGGCCTTGGACTCAGACTCCTCGTCCTCAGATAGTGATGTAGGAGGCAGACCGTGCTTCTCCATTGATGATATAGGGACACTAGTCAAATTGGTCAGGGCAACTATGGGGTTGACAGAGGAGAAATCCTCTAGATCCCTGGAGGATGTTATGTTTGGAGGACTGGAAGAAAGGAAGAAGCATACCTTTCCGGTCAACAACAAGATTGAGGCGCTTATTCAAAAAGAGTGGAAGCGTCCAGACAAAGCAGGTTCTCTCCCCTCCTCCTCCAAGCGAAAATATCCCTTTGACGAGGACAAAACGGCCGTATGGGATAAGGCGCCTCGAATCGATGCTGCCGTCGCAAAGTCCTCTCGAGAAGGAGGCATCTCCTTGGAAGACTCGGGAACATTGAAAGATCCTCTGGACAAAAAAGCGGATGTCGTTCTTAAGCACTTATGGGAAACATCTGCAGGGATCTTGAGGCCGGCTATCGCAAATACCTGCACAGCCCGTTCCTTAATGATCTTGCTCCAACAGGTTGAGGATCAGTTGCGGGATAACACCTCCCGTGAAAAGATCCTATCTAAATTTCCACTTCTCCAGGAGGCAACGGCCTTTCTGGCGGATTCCTCAGCGGATGTTATCAGACTAGGGGCTCGTTCTGCTGGACTGTCCAATCAAGCCAGACGGGCATTATGGCTGAAGGGCTGTCCGGGAGATCTTCAGTCCAAACACAAGTTGTGTACGGTGCCCTGTGACGGTCACCTGCTTTTTGGGAAACAGCTGGAGGACGCATTGGACAAGGCGTCAGATAGCAAGAAGTCCTTCCCGAGGTTCCACTCTGGTTCGTCTTGTTCCTTTCGGAGGCAGAGGTTCTCCAAAGGCAGGCCCCTGGATAATCGGCGGTGGGAGCGCAGACCCAAGCGGGACTCCGGCTTCATGTTCGGGGGCGCCTCAGCCTCCTCGAAGAAATCTGCCCAGTGACGCCAGGCTACCGGTCGAAGGACGCCTTTCTCACTTTCTGGAGCAGTGGGAAAGCATTTCCTCTAACGTCTACGCTCGATACATTATCAGACTGTCTCCAGTTCCAATTTCTCCTTCAGCCACCACAGCAATTCGTCATCACTCATCTTCGGAGGTCACAGTCGGAGCAACAAGCTCTGGAATCTGAAGTCCTGCTGTTGATTGGGAAGGCAATCCTGTGCGAGGTACCCATTGCGGAAAGGGGAAGGGGGTTCTATTTCCCCCTCTTTCTAGTAGGAAAACCGGACGGTTCCTTCCGAACGATAATAAACCTCAGACGTCTCAACCGGTTTTTACAGCATTTCCCATTCAAGATGGAGTCTGTTCAGTCGGCAATAAAGCTGCTGTTTCGCGAATGTTATATGGTGGTAATAGACTTAAAAGATGCCTATTACCATGTCCCTATACATCCACATTTTCAACGGTTTCTACGAGTGGCTGTTTCCATCAACAACTAGATCGGTCATTTTCAATTCCGAGCCCTCCCCTTCGGGCTGTCTGTAGCCCCCAGGATTTTTACGAAAATAGTGGTAGAGATGTCTGCTCATTTACGGATACAGAATGTTCTGCTGGTCCCTTACCTGGACGACTTCCTGGTGATTGGGAACTCCAAGCAGCAATGTGCGGCGCATCTCCGGTACCTTCAAATGACTCTGCAAAACCTGGGTTGGATGGTGAATTACGAAAAGTCCTGGTTGAATCCTGACTGGGTCCAATCATTCCTCGGTCTCGCTCTCAACTCAGAGTGTCAGCGGTGCCTTTTATCAGCAGACAGGATTCGGAATGTTTCAGGCTTGGCCCTGTGGGCGATCCACCATCCCAGGATGTCTCTGAGGAAGACTATGTCCTTGCTGGGTACTCTGACATCTTGCTTCCCGGCGGTTCCATGGAGTCAGGTCCACTCCAGGGCTCTCCAATGGCAGGTTCTGTATGCCCAGAAAACATTAAAGGATTGTTTGGAAGGGATTGTCACCCTATCCTGGGCAGTCAGAAGCTCTCTACTCTGGTGGACGTACGTGGACCACTTGTCTGTGGGTGTTCCCTGGCTCCCTCAGGACTGGAGGGTGGTCACTACCGATGCTAGCCAGTCCGGCTGGGGAGCTCACCTTCTCGAGCACATTTCTCAGTGATGGTGGTCACCATGGGAAGCGGCACAACCCTCGAATCTCCGAGAACTGTGGGCAGTGGAGCGTGACCTACAGGCCTTTCTTCCTCCCCTTCAAGGGCGGCATGTTCTGGTTATTTCGGACAACCAGTCCACAGTCCCCTATGTCAACCATCAAGGGGGCACGAGATCCCCATCCCTCATGCAGGTGTCTTACAGACTATTTCTCTGGGCGGAGCAACATCTTCTCTCCTTCTCAGCTCTCCACATCAAGGGTCGTCTCAATGTCACGGCAGATTACCTCAGCCGCCATCACCTGTGGCAAGGAGAATGGTCCTTGAATCCTCATCTTTCGGCAGATAGTGACTCTCTGGGGCATGCCACAGATAGACCTCTTTGCCACCAGACTGAACAGGCAGGTAGTGCAGTTTTGTTCGCTAAGCCCATCGGACCAGCCCTTCACTGTAGACACGCTACAGGTTCCATGGACCTTCAGACTAGCTTATGCGTTTCCTCCAAAAGTCATGCTGCCGACCGTTCTGCAAAAAATCAGGGAGGACCGGGCGAGGGTACTTCTTATCGCACCCTTCTGGCCCAAAAGGCTGTAGTTTTCTCTCCTGCGGGTGATGTTGGTCACGGATCCCTGGGTTCTGCCGGAGGTTCCGGACCTGTTAGTGCAGGGACCAGTATTCCACGCACAAGCAAAAGGGATTCCATTTAACTGCTTGGAATTTGAGAGGTCACTGTTGAGGAGCAAAGGTTTTTCCCGACCTTATTTCTACATTGTTGAAAAGTCGTAAACCAGTTACCACCAGAATATACGGGAGAGTGTGGCAAAAATTCCTGCACTTCTCTAACCGTCCCCTGGGTCCGGAAGCCCCTATTGAGTGCATTTTGGAATTCTTGCAAAAGGAGTTTGATCTGGGGTTAGCTGTGAACACTCTCAAGGTTCAGGTCTCTGCCTTAGGGGCCCTGTACAATTGTAACCTGGCAGCCAACAAGTGGGTTAAGCGGTTTATGGCTAGTGGTAGGGCTAAGCCAGTGGTCATACCAAAGGTTCCTCCCTGGGACCTTAACTTAGTCTTGGATGCCCTCACGGGATTCGCCTTTGAGCCCCTGACAGATCTTTCCCTGAAGTTGCTTACTCTAAAAACCATTTTGTTAGTCACATTAACCTCGTCACGGCGGATCAGTGATTTACAGGCCCTATCAGTTGTGCAGCCTTATACTTAGGTCCTTGAGGATAGTCATCTTGCGGCCAGACCTGGCGTATCTCCCAAAAGTTACATCTCCTTTTCATAGAACGCAAGAGATAGTCCTGCCCTCCTTCTGCAGCCATCCCACTAATGCAGGGGGAACGTAGATTTCACACCCTAAATGTGCGCAGGGCCCTCCTACACTATATTTCAGTGACGCGGGCAGTAAGGAAGACGCAGTCATTATTCATCTCCTGTCAGGGTAGTACAAAGGGTCAGGGGGTGTCAAAGGGTACTATTGCTAGGTGGATTAGGGAAGCCATTACTTTCGCCTGTTCCGGAGAACATTCGGGCCCATTCCACCAGAGCAGTGTCTACCTCCTGGGCTGAACGTGCACAGGTATCTATTGAACAAATTTGTAGGGCCGCTACCTGGTCCTCACAGTCTACTTTTTTCCGGCTTATCGGTTGGACCTCTCCTCCTCGGCTGCTCTTTCGTTTGGTAGACGGGTGCTTGAGGCGGTGGTCCCTCCCTAATTAGGTTTCTCTGAAAAATCTCTCACGTGGTGCTGTCATGGGTTAGGGGAAAACACCACGGTACTTACGGTAGCCGTTTTTTCCAGAACCCATGACAGCACCCATATAATCCCTCCCTTTCTCATCCTTGGTGTGCACTTCTGGGTGTGCTTGTGTGTGTTTAGTGGTGATGGAGTAAGTTCTAACGATTGTTGGAGGTCCTCTCATTCTCGGTAATCAACTGACAAAGGGGAGAGGGACCGCCCTTTTATTCAGAATGGTTTCCTGTCCTCGCTGGGTGGATCCCTCTCTCACGTGGTGCTGTCATGGGTTCTGGAAAGTTACCGGCTACCGGTAAGTACCCGTGGTGTTTCAAACACATCAGGCAGAAAAAGCTTAAAGAGGAGAGGACCCAGTGTACAGTGCAGCCCCTGTGCACAAAAATATAATTACAGTAGAAGAAAACTTGAAAAAATTAACAGAACCCCAAACCCCCCAACAAAAAAAAAACAAACCCACAATTATGCCAGGTTTTTTTTTTCTCATTTGATTGGGTTATTTAATTTTATGTATTTTTCAACAATAAAATTGTGATACAAGAAGCATTCATAAGATTATGCAAATTGAGGCGGTAGCAGGTGTCTGCAAACTTTCAAGCTCCAACTTTTTATTTTATAGTCACGTTTGCAGACTTGAACTTGCAATCACATGATAACTTGTACTATGTAATGCAATACTATAGGTATTGCAGTATATATTAAAAAGCACACACTTTTATGAAGCACAGTCACAGGATAGCTATCACCGTAGCACCAACATTTCGGGGGCCTTACCTTGATAACTCATTTACACCCCACAATCTTGTCAAAGATGGGCAGATTGGCATATTAAACGGTGTGCTCCCTGAACCATGCAATTTAAATGCCCCTGGCAGAGATTGAAAATCACATATAAAGAGGTTGTCTAGTCTAAACGACAAGTCTGCAGTAACTCTGCTGCATCACTCTGTGACTGCAGACTTGTGAATCCTCACATTGTGCACTCTGGGAATATTCTGGGGTGGCCCCAGGAATAGCGGTCACATGACTGCAAGTATGTGATATGCATACACCCAGCGAGAATCCAACTAGACTGTTTCTGGCTTCATGTTATCCACTTCCATTGAGCATGCCAACAGTCTAGTGAGAATCTGGCCAGGAGCATACATTTTGCATACTTGCGGTCACTGGACGGACCTTTCCACTTATGGCACTGTGGAATTAACAACGGATTTGTTTCTTCACATATGTGTGCAGGGCAGGGATGGCATAACCTGGAAAAAATAGTGGCAGCTGGGAATAACATACTGTGGTACAGCCACATACATCATTTTTCGAAAACTGTCCATCTCCACCAGCCTGAATGGCAATATATCAAAGGGAAGCATTTTGAAAATGCTGTCGTACCGCCCTGCGCTCGGCTGCAGCCGAGCCGCTCAGATCCGGGCTCATTGGTGTGTGGCTCGAGCGCCTCCGGACTCGGGGTCACTTTGCTCTGAAAGGGTGCTGGCGCTTCTTTGGGGGGTGGTAGGTAGGTGTACGGCCGGAGCTGTGTTTAAGTTTGTGATGGCACCCACGGGATGTGGTGAAGCTGTAGACACCACCGCTGCAGTTACGGGGCACCCAGGGGAGATGGCTATGCAGCAAGATGTTAACCCCTCCGTGGGCAGGGATGATGGCCCCGGGACAAGTTGGGGAGAGCTGGGCGGTGCGCGGCCAGATGGCACTGTTGTACTCAGTTATTGACACACACAAGTCTCTGGTAAACAAAGTTGATGGTGGTCGGTGTCCGCAGCCGGCTGCGTCTGGTCCCCGGTTCGGTGGTCTTTGCCTTTCTCCTGCACCGTGTAATGTATATGTAGACTGCCTGTGCTTCAGCAATGGGAGTCCGCTCCCCGGCTTTGTATATGTTGGAGGAGCCTGTTTGCCCACAGACGCTGGCCCGTGGGATCTCTCTGCCTGTGCGGTGGCTTTCTATCCCCCTCGGTGGGCTGTTGTCTTCAGTCGGGACTTGGGTGGGAAAGGACATAAGGTCCAGACCGCAATCAGTTGATTAACTCAGTCCAGTGGCTTCTGGACCTCGTTTCAGGGTCTGAGTACCCCCCTGTGTGCTCTGGTTTCCGAGTCGAATCCCCTGGTCTGTATCGGCAGGCCACTACCCTGTACCGGTCCACCACGGTTCCACCGAGCCGTCTTCCCGGCTCCTGCAGGCTAGGCCACCGTCTGCCTCCTAGCCAAAGGTGTCCGGGCTCCAACCCCGGCACCTGTCAGACTCCTCTCTCAACTCACTCCTCCACTACTACTGACTACTCACTTCTGACTACTGACTTCTTTCCTGCCTCAGGCCCTCTGGACTCCTTGGTGGGCGTGGCCAACCACCTGGTTCCACCCCCCTGGTGTGCCCATCAAGCTCTGCGGGAGGTGACTAGGGTTTAATGTGGTTGGCTGGTGTCACATAATGAGGGACTGCTGTTATGCAGGGCACTATCTGTGACTACCTGGCTAGTCCAGGGCATCACACTGTCATTTAGTGCCAGGGCTCGTGGGTGGCTAGGAGGGCATTTCCTCTTTCTATCAATGGTTTGGAGGATGTAGAGCTGTAGACTTCCATGGGATGGTGTGGATCTAGTAGGGGATGCTGTTATGGCGGTGGTGGTAGTGATGGTCATGTTGCTGTTGCTGCCACATCATGTGCTTGCCGGGAGGAAGGTGGCCCTGGAGATTGTTAGTGGAAGTAATATGCTGACAACACAAAAGAAGAGACCAAGACCGCAGCAGAAGAGAGAGCAGGAGGAGCCAGTTCTTTCCTGATTTCTCAGGAAACTGCACCTCGTGCTTGGAAGTCAGATGATGCATCATGCAGGTGGTGCTCAGGTTGAAAAGGTTTTTCCCTCGCTTCAGCCTCTGATGGCACATCCTGCAAACCACTACACTCCTGTCATCAACACATTCCAGCAGGAAATGTATGCAATACCAGGTAGCTCGTTTGAGTTTGATGTACTGGGAGGTTTTCAATGGCGCGATGAAAGGTAGCAGCCAACGTATTGACACTGGGCCATCAACAAGGCTTTTGCCAAATGCTTCCTCTGTTGCTGTGCTGCAGCTTCATCTGCCTGAATGCCTCCTCTTTATCGGGACTGCATTCGTCACTATCCCTGCCTTCACTCCAGGTGACCTTGTCGTCATCCTTCACATCCTCTTCCACCCGCTCCTCAGCCCTGCCCTCCTTCCAGGTCTGCACACTGAGGAAAGCCGCAGCAGTTAACACCTGTATTTTATCATCCTCTAAGCTGTGTTACGGTGATCCACAGACAATGTCCACTAAGTCCCCTACAGACTCCTCCTCCAACAAAGCAAGTGGTTGGGCAACCCTGCACTTGGTTATATCCACCTCTACGGCAGGAAAAGATGGATGGGTCATCAGACCCCAGCCATCAGAGTCATCAAAAAGCATAGGTGACTGCTGCATGACTTGTGGCTAACGCTGCTTGGCTGATTTTTGAATGGGTTGAGGTAGAAGAAAGAACCATGGAATTTAGGAGACGACTCAGCTTTCAGGTGTGGACTGGGTGGAAGACAGTGCAAAGGAACTGTAAGTGTGGCGCCCTGGACAAGCCAGGGGCCACAGAGAACAACACCAACACACCCCACACTCCCAGCAGGCACATCAAGGTCAGACACAAAACCTTGTTGCCTTCCTCCAGGGGAGGAACGCCGCTCGAGTCCCCGGGATCCGGCCCACCGCTCGAGCCACCACCGAGCAGCAGCCGCAGCAGCCGGACCCGAGCAGTGGGAGAGTGCAGCGTCCCCTCCTCCACCCGCGACAAGCACTGGTAGCTGTATAATCTAAAACCACCTCAACAAGTTCTGGCTTCATCCTTTGTGCAGTTGTAGTACTCGAGCCTAAGAAATAATGAAGACCAGCTTGCATACAGAGGAGAAAGGTGTTTTAGTTTGAAGCGTAGCAGGCACAGATCAACCACACCCTCACCCTGAAGCAGCTACACCACCAGCAGTACCACCATGGCAACATCCCCTATTACATGTTCTCATTCTTAGGCACACAAACAAGTTCAGATATTTAGATGGCCTGTATAAAGAGAACTACTATAGCAAACCCTGCATGCAGCTGATTTTGACTTCTATGCAAAGTTGCGTGATGCAAAGCACCATAAGATTTCAGAGATATTCACACAGCAATGCACAGTCTAAAACACGTTTGTTTTTTGCTAGATTGAGCTAATAGATTATACTGCCTGTACGGTACTGTTTTTGACCACAACAAATAACTGTGTGATGCAGTGTTGTATTTGATTTTGAATTACATGCACCTATCACTGTCTCTCACTTCTATAGCATCCTATCCCTACAATGTATTATTTTTTTCCTAACTGCACCTATCACTGTCCTTCACTCAGACCGTGTATGCTCCCTATTCTAGGCAAGGCAAAATGGTGCCACGGCCCATCTGGCCTTTATACAGGCCAAGTCACTGGGTGCGCCTGCCAATCACAGCCATGGCAATACTTGGAATGACTCTGATGGCTCCGGAAGTTCCCACAGCCTAAATGTTTGCTGATTGGCTGCTCTGCAACCTTTCAACAAGCTTTATTTGGGTGATGAACCCGAACAGGAACCAGACGTACAAATTTGGGTAATGAACCCGAACAGGAACCAGACGTACAATCAAAAGTCTGTGTTCAGGGTTCAGCACTGGACACAAGTGTCCAGTATGAACACCGAACTTTACAGTTCGGGTTTGTTCATCCCTATTTTTATTTGTGTATATTTATTTATTTTAATTTAACAGTAAATAGGTAAATTATGACAAGGCAAAAAAACCCCTCTTGACAGCAATAATACAGCAGTGTTTTTTTATTGTCCAAGAAACCAAGCTACATCAACAGACATATAAGAAGAGCAGATATAGGTCTTTGTCATATCTAATGTATAAAGCTGTGTGTATGTGTGTACGTCCTCTAAAGGAATCTGCGCCGTTGCATTTACAATCACAAAATTTTGCACATACACCTCATTTGGCTCAAGGAACGTCATAGACTATGTTTTGAGGGGAAAATTTAACCCCGTGCTTTAGTTATTCAGCAAAAAACCTGCTTACATTAGTCAGTGGAGCTGGGAACGGATCTGTTATAATAAACTCTTATTATGGACAGAGAGAGACACAGACACACTCATACAGAAAGACAAACAAACACACACACACACAAACTGGATGTTTGAGGTACTGACTATTTTGACAGTTGCCCTGGCCTATAGCAACCAATCACAGGTATGCTTCTATTTTGTAACAGGTCAAGGAGCTCTGATTGGTTGCTGTAGGCAATAAAGGACATTCTCAGCATAAGACAGTTTATGTAAGTTAATATGATTTCAGTGGTGACGCTTAGCCAACGAGGTTGTAGAGGCTGATGTAAGTCACATGACCTTACCTGCTTTCTAATTGTGTTGTGTTTTATGAGGCAATATATTGGCTGTTTTCACAGTTTTATCCTGGATATTAATCAGGTGGCCTATAGCAACCAATCACAGTTGTGATTCTATTTTGTTTCAAGTCAAGGAGCTGTGATTGGTTGCTGTAGGCAATGAAGGACATTCTTCGTATAAGAAGCTTATGTGTAAGTTAATGATTTCAATGGTGAGAAGGAGATTGGGAGAGAGACTTAACCCCTTAACGACCGCGGGCAGTAAAATTACGTCCTAAATGTCCTAATGTTACTGCCCGTGGTCCTCCGGCGGCAGCATGCCGCGATCGGCGCACATCTCAGCTGATTTTCACAGCTGAGATGTGTGCCTGCTAGGCACGAGCAGAATTGTTATCTGCTCATGCCGATTAACCCCTTAAATGGCGCTGTTATTACGTGACAGTGCCATTATAAGCGCGATCGCGGTAAACTTTTACTTACCGCCCGATACCGGAAGTCACGTGAGGCGATCACGTGACTTCTGATAGTTGTCATGGTAGCACAGGGTCATGTGATGACTCCTGTACTGCACATGACTTGCTTTCACTTTCGCTGTGCCCGCTGCACAGTGAAAAAGAAAGAGAGCGTATCTGCTGTTTACAGCTGTGTAGCTGTGATCAGCAGATACTGCAGAGCGATCGGATTGCTGATCGCAATAGCCCCCTAGGGGGACTAGTAAAATAAAAAAACAAAGTTAAAAAAAGTTTTAAAAAATTAAAAAAAAACAAAAAAACCTAAAAGTTCAAATCACCCCCCCATTCGCCCCATTGAAAATTAAACGGTTAAAAAAATAAAAAATATACACACTTTTGATATCGCCGCGTTCAGAAACGCCCGATCTATAAAAATATAAAATCAATTAATCTGGTCAGTATACGGCGTAGCGGCAAAAAAATTCCAAACTCCAAAACGACGTTTTTTTGTCGCCACAACTTTTGCGCAAAATGCAATAAGAGGCGATCAAAACGTAGCACCTGGCAATAATGGTACCGTTAAAAACGTCAGCTTGAGACGCAAAAAATAAGCCATCACTGAGCCATAGATCCCGAAAAATGAGAACGCTACGGATCACGGAATATGGCGTAAAACGTGCGCCACTTTTTTTGGACAAACTTCCGATTTTTTTTTAACCCCTTATATAAAAGTAAACCTATACATGTTTGGTGTCTACGAACTTGCACTGACCTGAGGCATCACACCCACACATCAATTTTACCATATAGTGAACACAGTGAATAAAATATCTCAAAAACCATACTGCTATCGCACGTTTTTTGCAATTTTTCTGCATTTGGAATTTTTTTGCCTTTTTCCAGTACACTATATGGTAAAACTGATGGTTTCATTTAAAAGTACAGCTCGTTCCGCAAAAAATGACCCCTCACATGACCATATTGACTGAAAAATATAAAAGTTACGTGTCTCAGAAAAAGAATGGCGGAAAAAAAAAAACGGAAAGCGAAAAATCGTCCGGTCGTGAAGGGGTTAATTACTATCCCGGGCAATGCCGAGCTCTACAGCTAGTCTAATATATAAAGCTGAGTGTATGCATCTACGTGTGTGTATGTCTGCTAAAAGGATCTGCACCGTCACGTTTACAATCACGAAATTTTGCACAACCACCTCATTTTGACTTATAGAACATCATAGACTATGTTTTGAGAAGAAAATTTAACCTAGCACTTTTAGTTTTTTGCCAAAAAAACCCTGCTTACATTAAAGTCAATGAAGCTGGGAATGGGTCTGTTATTATAGACTTCTAATATGGACAGAGAAAAAGACACACAGTGACCCACACACATACTGTAGAGACAACACACTCACTTAAAGAGACACACACACAGACAGAAAGAGACACAGACAAAAAGACACACACAAACTGGATGTTTTAAAGTAATATATTGGCTGTTTGATCAGTTTCCCTTGTGATGTAGTGACCGGCAATGTTGTAAATGGCCGGTATGTGCCGCAGAGGAGGAGGTCCCCTGCGATCTGAACCTGGAATGTTTCTCTGGGACTTGTAGTTCCATGAGGATTGCAGTATATATTCAGGGCTGGGTTCATGAGATGGTCAGATGTGATGGGCGGGAGTGACCATCCACATACCTCCCATACATGGGTGTGTCTAATGGTATTTAATGGAGCTGTCATTTGTCACATGATCTCCATGTGCTGGTGGGAGCCATCTTGGTTGGAGCACATGGGCAGGAGATCATGTGCATACAGAGCTAGTGAGGGCTCTGAAATGTCAGGGAGCTGCAGAATCCACTGAGGCTCTGGACCAATGGCAGGGGCCATTAAATGGAGCGTGTCCAAGGGCCGGGACGATGAGCCCAGGGTGAGAGTCTCCCTGGACTGGATGAAGGCAGACTGACAGCCTGCAAACCTATTGGCAAGTAACACCCCAAGAAATGGGACTATATGGTAACCGGTACCTTATATTCGGACTGTGTGGAACCCCGGCTTCGACCCGGAGGACATCTATGATTACATTTTTACAAGTGCTGAATAAAAGCCGTTTGAATTGGACTGTACTGGGTCACTGCCTCGATCGCCCTGTGAGAACCCCGCAACGTTACACCCTGGATATTTAACAGGTAGCCTATAGCAACTAATCACAAGTCTGCTTCTATTTTGTTACAGGGCAAGGAGCTCTGGTTGCTATAAGCAACGAAAGACATTGTTAGTATAGGACAGCTTATGTGTGAGGTAATATGATTTCAGTGGTGACACTTAGCCAACACTGTTGTAGAGGCTGATGTAAGTCACATGACCTTGCCTATATACTAATTGTGTGGGCTGTTATATACTTTCAAAACGCTCTTGATTTAGGAGTTTGAGGTAAAGTACTTCACATTATTTTGGTAATCATTTAGTTAATTTGTGTTGCATATCTGTGCTGTTAGAAGTATTTCATATCATATATTCAATTACTTAACTTTTCGTTTTATTCATAAAATTTCTGCCTGTTTAATTTTGGGACTTATGTGCAAAATAATTTTTTAACACATTTTATTTTGTTTTATAGTTTAGTTACTATACCGGGCAATGCTGAATACAGCTAGTTTTTAAATATAGTTAAACTGTCATTAAAATGATAATAATTTACATCAGTCTAATTTCTTTTCAGTGTCACTATAATTACATAACAGATATATCAGGGTTTTATTTCATCCACACAGGGCAAATCTTGGAGTCCATCGATCAAGGAGGTTTAATAAATAACACATTAACTTACTTTGCTTCTGACCATGGTGGATACTTGGAAGGAATGGACGGAAGTCCTCATCTTAAGGGCAGTAATGGCATTTATAGAGGTAAGAAATGCAACCTGAATGAGCATCTTTTTGTGCACATTGCATATTGTGCATGCTAAAATTCTTATTTAGTATTCTGTTTTAGTTATAGCATGCCATTTGACAGATTTTCACATGGAGATTGTCATGGCGGTATCAGATGCTGTTAACACTACAGATTCTTATACTCTACAGTATGGTTTCTCCGGTGTTACTGAGTTATGTGCTGCCATGCGACAGCCGACAGGCTGCTTGGATCTGGATCCGCAGTGGCTCAAGGGGTCTCCGGACCCGATGCGGGATCGCGCGGCGGCTCGAAATGAAAAAGGGGGAAAAGATATTTACAAAAGGGGGTGAAAGGATTGGATAGTGTTCGTGACACCACCCACGGGTTGTGGTAAGGCGGGATACAACCGCTGCTGCGTTTGGGGAAGAGCGCCCGGGAGCGATGGGATGGTAGCTTGTGATGTTAACCCCTCTGTGGGCAGGGGAATGGTGTCCCGGGGCTCGGTGATGGATGGCTGGGGACCCGTTAGGAGTAGTGGGGCACAATGTACTCACACAGTCCAGAGATGCTGACACTGACACCGGGTAAACCAAAGTCCTGAATGCCTTTCAACCTTTGGCTGAGCCTGCTGGGTCCATGCCCTTTTGGCATTGCTGGTTGGTCTGAAGCCTTGTCCCTTGGCACTGTGCTTTCTCTGTGTGGATCCCTTTTGCCTGAAACTACTCGGGTCCTGCTCACCTGCGTGGCTAGCAGGGTGAGCTTGGGATTTTCTGGACGGATTTGGGAAGTCCTATCCTCCTTGTTGCGCTAGTACCCCGATTTTGGAGCGGGTGGAGAACGGTTCGTGAAGATTCTGTCCTCGTCGGGTGAATTACTGGGCTGCATAAAGCTCCTTCCCAGTCTAGGGTCTGCGTACCCCGCCATGCCCTGGCCCCTGCCCGGTTGTAGCACAAGGCAGCCGGTCTGCCTTCCGTGGCAGTACCGTGCCCCCTGTCACTACCCCCTGCGACCAGGGTTCAAGCTCCTACCAGGCCAGGCCAACGTCTAGCACCTGGGACGGGTACAGGAGCCCAGCTCCGCAGCCTGACCTTGTCCTTTCATGGCTCACTGACACTCCCTGACTACTCTGACACTTCTGGCCCTCCTTCTACCATCCCCCTCCATCTGGGTGGCCCTATTGTGGGTGCAGTGTGTTCCTCAGGATTTGTGTATACCTGTTCTTAGCAACACCAAAGGGACAGGACCCGTAACCAAGGAGGAGCGGGTACCATGCAGAAGGGCAGATTGCACAGCACCCTTGTGACCACCTGATAGGCCAGGGCGTCACATTTACACAGGCAGACTCAGGCATCGACCAGCTGTGTGCTCACCCATGGTCAGGCTAGCTAGAGTTAACCTCTGCCAACCTACTGGTTACTTTTTGGATCACATGTTGGGAACCTATTAATTTGAACTCTGCCTTTTTAAGATTGTGGAATCTGGCTATAGTTTATTGCTGTCTTGGTCTGTGTGCTGTTGTGTCCCAGTCCTGCTGGTGATTAAATTACATGGTGCTTGCAGATGTTGTGCAAGTTGTCCATCATTGTGTGGTTTTCTCCCTGCTCTTATTACTCCGTACCTCTTATTGTCTTATACCTCTGTGTGAGTGTGCTGTAAGATAAAGTTTTGGTTTTCTCTGTTTATCCATTTCTCCTGGTTTTATCACACTCCTGTCCTGGCCCTCCCCAGGGATAGAAGGGGAGGAGGTAAAGATCAGGGCTTAGATATTCTCACCTTCAAAGATAACTCTGAGAATATGGATAGCAGAGGGCACCCTATTCTGAGGGTCAGTTTAGTTGCCCCAGTTTCCGCTGTCCCCATAATCAATCATGACATAGTGGACCCAACGTTTTTTCCTGCATGGATTTGCATGCCAAGTCTCTTCAGGTGGCTGCGTTTAAAGGAAACTACAGCAGCAAGCTCAGCTTTTCACACCTGAGCAATTTATCAGGATGGCTGTATCATCTAAACCTAATCCATACCTCCCAACCATCCCGGATACAGCTGGACTGTACTGGATATGAACAGGTGTCCCAGTGTCACGATCGTGAGGCTTTTGTCCCGTGGCTCCGCTCATCCGCTCTCTCCTCGTCCGACTTTCTCCCCCTCCTAAAGCACATGAACAGAGCCGAGCGCTGCTAAACTGCTCTGGCTCTGTGCTGCCGCTGTTATTAGTGGGCGGCAGCAGCAGCACTTTCCTGGCTGCCGGCACTTTAAATCGGCACCTGCAGCTCAGCGTACACTGCTCTCAGCTGGGCTGCTTGTGTACGGAAGGAAGTACATCTGTGGGCGGAGCTACCGAGCAACATGCTGAGCTCTGTCCACAGATTAAGAGACTGGAGGAAAAGGAGCTGCAACACCAAGAAACGCTGTATGTGACCCCCCCCCCACTGACCCAGAGCTGTATTACCCAGCCCCCTCCTCACCAGAGCTATATGCCTCCAGTCACCCCCCCCCTCACCACATCTGTATGGCCCCCTCACCAAATTTGTATGCCCCCCCACCAGATCTATATGCCCCCAGCACCCCCCCAGCTCTGTATGCCTCCAGCCCCCTCCCACCAGATATGTATCCCCCAGCCCCCCTCACCAAATCTGTATGCCCCAGCAGCCCTCTCCTCACCAGAGCTATATGCCTCCAGCCAACCCCCCCTCACTAGATCTGTGTGCCCCCCAGCCCCCACACCAGATTTGTATGCCCCCATCCCCCCCATCGGAGCTGTATGTACCCCCAGAGCTGTATAAGCCCAAACACCAGAGCTACAGTTATGTCCAGAAATATTTGGACAGTGACACAATTTTCGTGAGTTGGGCTCTGCATGCCACCACATTGAATTTGAAATGAAACCTCTACAACAGAATTCAAGTGCAGATTGTAATGTTTAATTTGAAGGTTTGAACAAAAATATCTGATAGAAATTGTAGGAATTGTACACATTTCTTTACAAACACTCCACATTTTAGGAGGTCAAAAGTAATTGGACAAATAAACCAAACCCAAACAAAATATTTTTATTTTCAATATTTTGTTGCGAATCCTTTGGAGGCAATCACTGCCTTAAGTCTGGAACCCATGGACATCACCAAACGCTGGGTTTCCTCCTTCATAATGCTTTGACAGGCCTTTACAGCCGCAGCCTTCAGGTCTTGCTTGTTTGTGGGTCTTTCCGTCTTAAGTCTGGATTTGAGCAAGTGAAATGCATGCTCAATTGGGTTAAGATCTGGTGATTGACTTGGCCATTGCAGAATGTTCCACTTTTTTGCACTCATGAACTCCTGGGTAGCTTTGGCTGTATGCTTGGGGTCATTGTCCATCTGTACTATGAAGCGCCGTCCGATCAACTTTGCGGCATTTGGCTGAATCTGGGCTGAAAGTATATCCCGGTACACTTCAGAATTCATCCGGCTACTCTTGTCTGCTGTTATGTCATCAATAAACACAAGTGACCCAGTGCCATTGAAAGCCATGCATGCCCATGCCATCACATTGCCTCCACCATGTTTTACAGAGGATGTGGTGTGCCTTGG
The DNA here is from genome assembly GCF_048569485.1 of Anomaloglossus baeobatrachus. Classification (NCBI taxonomy): domain Eukaryota; kingdom Metazoa; phylum Chordata; class Amphibia; order Anura; family Aromobatidae; genus Anomaloglossus; species Anomaloglossus baeobatrachus. Next base: position 161,537,784 of record NC_134354.1, on the reverse strand, counting down.
ATCATGTGCCGTTCCCTTTCTTCTCCAAACTTTTTTCTTCCCATCATTCTGGTACAGGTTGATCTTTGTCTCATCTGTCCATAGAATACTTTTCCAGAACTGAGCTGGCTTCATGAGGTGTTTTTCAGCAAATTTAACTCTGGCCTGTCTATTTTTGGAATTGATGAATGGTTTGCATCTAGATGTGAACCCTTTGTATTTACTTTCATGGAGTCTTCTCTTTACTGTTGACTTAGAGACAGATACACCTACTTCACTGAGAGTGTTCTGGACTTCAGTTGATGTTGTGAACGGGTTCTTCTTCACCAAAGAAAGTATGCGGCGATCATCCACCACTGTTGTCATCCGTGGACGCCCAGGCCTTTTTGAGTTCCCAAGCTCACCAGTCAATTCCTTTTTTCTCAGAATGTACCCGACTGTTGATTTTGCTACTCCAAGCATGTCTGCTATCTCTCTGATGGATTTTTTCTTTTTTTTCAGCCTCAGGATGTTCTGCTTCCCCTCAATTGAGAGTTCCTTAGACCGCATGTTGTCTGGTCACAGCAACAGCTTCCAAATGCAAAACCACACACCTGTAATCAACCCCAGACCTTTTAACTCCTTCATTGATTACAGGTTAACGAGGGAGACGCCTTCAGAGTTAATTGCAGCCCTTAGAGTCCCTTGTCCAATTACTTTTGGTCCCTTGAAAAAGAGGAGGCTATGCATTACAGAGCTATGATTCCTAAACCCTTTCTCCGATTTGGATGTGAAAACTCTCATATTGCAGCTGGGAGTGTGCACTTTCAGCCCATATTATATATATAATTGTATTTCTGAACATGTTTTTGTAAACAGCTAAAATAACAAAACTTTTCACTGTCCAAATATTTCTGGGCCTAACTGTATATGCCCCTTAGTAATATCTATGCTACCAGTAATTTGTATGCCCCACAGTAAAGTGTATTTCCCCCAGTAATGTGTGTACCCCTTAGTAACGTGTATGCCCCTCAGTGAAAAACAGACGTTCTTCACTGATGTGTTAAACACACATATGTCCCTTCATACTCCGTGATTCACGGCACACAGTGGTTGTCCATGTGCGATACGTGATCCGTACTCCGTGATTGCACATGGACATATACTCACCTGCCACCGCTCCTGCTCTCCGTGGTGCTGAAGAGTCCCGCGATTCAGCATCCAGCCACCGCTCTCTCACCTCTGCAGCTACTTCTGGGCTGGCTCTGGCTGCATAAATGAATATGCATGCCATAATGTGCCGGTCAGGAAGAAGCAGAGAGCAGCTGCTGAACTCAGCATCACTGGAGAAGGTGAGTTGAAAAAGCTTTTTATTTTAAATGTCCGTGTTTTTTTGGTACGTGTTTCACGGATCACACCATAGTGTGGTCCGTGGGACATCAGTGATGCCAGAAAAAAACGGACATGTTTCTGTGCGGCAATAAAGGATACGCATGTACGCCGTACGGAGACACGGTCAGTGAAAAATCACTGATGTGTGTGCAGACTCATTGATTATAATGGGTGTGCATAGGTCAGTGATTCTGGTACGTATAAAAACTAACACATACCAGAATCACTGACATCTGAAACAGGCCTAATATGTATGCCCCCTCAAGTACTGTCTATGCCCCAAGACACTTCTGTGCTGTATATACTATAACTCCAGCCCCTCCTGTGCTGTATATACTGTAGCCCCCAGCCCCTCCTGTGCTGTATACACTGTAGCCCCCAGCCCCTCCTGTGCTGTATATACTGTAGCCCCCAGCCCCTCCTGTGCTGTATATACTTTAGCCACCAGCCTCTCCTGTGCTGTATATACTGTAGCCCCCAGCCCCTCCTGTGATGTGTATATACTGTAGCCCCCAGCCCCTCCTGTGCTGTATATACTGTAGCCTGTTATGATCCGGAACCATGGAAGACCACCATAAATCATTAGTAAAAGGTGACAAGAGCATTGGCAACTAATCTGGCCGCACATCCACTTACTAACCATCACACCTAGAAGTAGCCGAGGAGTGAACTAACATCCTGTGCACCGCGAACCCAGCCGGAGAACTAGCTATCCTAAAGGAAAGAAAGATTAATAACTCTCTACCTCAGAAAATAGATAAAGAATAGCAAGCCCCCCACATTCAAAGACTGCGGTGATATAGGAAAACACAATACACAGATGATAGGATTAGCAAAGGTGAGGCTCCCACTGACTAAAATAGGAAAGGACAGGAAAGGGGCTGATGGTGGCCAGAGAAAAACCCTACAAAATTCCAAATTCCTGATAGTACAAAAATGCCCTCAGATCGCACGATCTGCACTCCGTCCTATACCAGGCGCTCTTGTCATACTAATGAACAGAAAAAAGGAATCATTACAAGTTCAAAAAGCCATAAACACATGGACTTATAGGAGCAATACTCCAAACATAACTGCAGGGAGTTTCCCAGCTAAGAAACTGAGAGGGAAGATCCCTGCACGCAAATAAAAGAAAACAACCACAGCAAATGACAAACTCAGATAAGGGTAAAAGAACCAAACAACAAATAAAGAGCAAAGCACTTATCTGGGGTAGATGTGGTATGGAGCAGGATGAAGCAGGCTGGTGAACAAAGAACAACTGACATCCGGCAAAGCCTGCTATCAGACCAGGATTTAAATAAGCAGAGAGTTAGCAATGGAAACGCCCATTGCTCAACACACCTGGTCTCTGTCCAAGCCATTCCTGGCCACAAGAGTGCCCAGCAGCCAAAGCATAACTGACATTCACAATAGTAGCCCCCAGCCCCTCCTTTGCTGTATATACTGTAGCCCCCAGTCCATCCTTTGCTGTATATACTATAGCCCCCGCCCCTCCTGTGCTGTATATACTGTAGCCCCAAGCCCCTCCTGTGCTGTATATACTGTAGCCCCCAGCCCCTCCTGTGATGTGTATATACTGTAGCCCCCAGCCCCTCCTGTGATGTGTATATACTGTAGCCCCCAGCCCCTCCTGTGATATATACTGTATATATACAGTGTATACACTATAATATATATACATATATATAATATTATATAAAACCCCCATCCACCCTTGTGATACATACACAGCGGTGTCAGTGTGCACTGTGCGTGGCTAGGTCTGTTAAAGTCTTGCCAAGTGATCACATGCCGAGGAGGAGCTGGATAGAGACAAGCGGGGTAGGTGAGTGCGGCTGCTGCCGGCTTCCTCATATTATTACCTCCAATGTGTGTTTAAGTATGATGTATATTAGTGATGAACGAGTATGCTTGTTACTACGCGATACTCGTGCTGTACTCGTGGTCTTCATCTTTGCATGTTGGCGCTCTTTTGAGAGCCAGACCACTGCAATGCCACAGCCCTGTTAGTTGTGGAATTGCAGTGATTGGCCGGCCTTGCACAGCGTGACCGAGCCTTTATACCGGCGGGCGCGCTGTGCTCTGCACACAGCCATCTCATATTCCCTGCTTTCCATGCCCACAGGCGCCTATGATTGGTTGCAGTGAGACACGCCCCCACGCTGAGTGACAGGTGTCTCACTGCACCCAATCACAGCAGCCGGTGGGCGTGTCTATACTGTGCAGTAAAATAAATAAATAATTAAAAAAACCGGCGTGCGGTCCCCCCAATTTTAATACCAGCCAGATAAAGCCATACAGCTGAAGGCTGGTATTCTCAGGATGGGGAGCCCCACGTTATGGGGAGCCCCCCACCCTAATAATATCAGTCAGCAGCCGCCCAGAATTGCCGCATACATTAGATGCGACAGTTCTGGGACTGTACCCAGCTCTTCCCGATTTACCCTAGTGTGTTGGCAAATCGGGGTAATAAGGAGTTAATGGCAGCCCATAGCTGCCACTAAATCCTAGATTAATCATGTCAGGCGTCTCCCCAAGATTCCTTCCATGATTAATCTGTAAATTACAGTTAAAAAACACACACACACGAAAAAATCCTTTATTAGAAATAAAAAACACTAACAAAGTCCCTCATCACCAATTTATTAACCCCGACAAACCCTCCATGTCCAGCGTACTCCACAGTCCTCCAGCGTCGCGTCTAGCTCTGCTACATTCAGGTGACAGGAGCTGCAGAATACACCGCCGCTTCTGTCAGCTTCACACAGCAACTGAGGTGAGTATAGCGATCAACTGCTGTCAGTCAGGTAACTCACGGCCACCGCTGGATCCAGCGGTGCCGCGATTAACCTCAGTGACAGCAGCTGATCGCTATACTCACCTCAGTTGCTGCATGGAGGTGACCGGAGCGGCGGTGAGTAGCGCGATCAGCTGAGCTGTCACTGAGGTTACCCGCGGCCACCGCTGCATCCACCGCTGGATCCAGGTAACCTCAGTGACAGCTCAGCTGATCGCGCTACTCACCTCAGTTGCTGTGTGAAGCTGACCGGAGCGGCGGTGTATTCTGCAGCTCCTGTCACCTTCATGCAGCACAGCTGGACGCGACGCTAGAGGTCCATGGATTACGCCGGACATGGAGGGTTTGTTGGGGTTAATAAATTGGTGATGAGGGACTTTGTTAGTGTTTTTTATTTCTAATAAAGGATTTTTCGGGTTTGTGTGTTTTTTTTTTTTTTAACTGTAATTTACAGATTAATCATGGAAGGAATCTCGGGGAGACGCCTGACATGATTAATCTAGGATTTAGTGGCAGCTATGGGCTGCCATTAACTCCTTTTTACCCCGATTTGCCAACGCACTAGGGTAAATCAGGAAGAGCCGGGTACAGTCCCAGAACTGTCGCATATAATGTATGCGGCAATTATGGGCGGCTGCTGACTGATATTGTTAGGCTGGGGGGCTCCCCATAACGTGGAGCTCCCCATCCTGAGAATACCAGCCTTCAGCCGTATGGCTTTATCTGGCTGGTATTAAAATTGGGGGGACCGCACGCCGTTTTTTTTAATTATTTAATTATTTATTTCACTGCACAGTATACACACACACACCGGCTGCTGTGTTTGGGTGCAACGAGACACCTGTCACTCAGCGTGGGGGCATGTCTCACTGCAACCAATCATAGGCGCCGAAAAGCAGGAAAGCAGGGAATACGAGATTGTTTAATGAGCGGCCGGCTTTTTCAAAAGAGGAAAAGCCGCCGGAGTTTAGTGAACAGCTGTGCAGCGCCGCGGCAGTGATCGGGGAACGGTAAGTAAGAGAGAGGGGGAAGAATGACCGACAGACTGTGAGAGGGGGACAGACAAGACAGAGAGAGATCGACAGAGCAAGACCGACCGACGGGAGATAGAATGAAAAAAAAAATGACCGACATCGCTAGTAAAAAGCACAAAACGTGCGTTTTGGACATCTGAGTGCCACACAATGTTTTACGTAAACTCTTTCATGTATTAATCTCAAAAAGTAACATACACCAGCTCTATCTCACTATTTGGTATGTGCCCTTAACATTTCCACCATGAAAATTCATTTTGGTGTCATTTTGGAAGGTTTTCTGGTGAGGCCGTAAAAATGGCGTAAAACTCGGACAAAATTGTTCACAGCTGTGACTTTTGAGTGATAAATGCTTCAAGGGATCTTCCCCATGCTGTTGCCATGTCATTTGAGCACTCTTCTGAGACTTTTGTGACATTTTTAGGGTTTCTACATGCTGCCGGGGGTCATTTCATAAAAATACTCGGGTCTCCCATAGGATAACATTGGGCTCGGTGCTCGGGCCGAGTACACGAGTATCTTGGGATGCTCGGCCCGAGCCTCGAGCACCCGAGCTTTTTAGTACTCGCTCATCACTAATGTATATATCTATGTATGCCAGTGCAGATGACTGTGTATAGAGTTGTCTGTTTATATGTATTTTAGGGAATTTGTCTTCAAATATGTACCGTATATGTGCGTATGCCTGTGCCCACAATCAGGACTCACTGTGTCCTGGAGGCAGCGGGTCCTGACCTGCAGGGCTGCAAGTCTCCTCCGCAGGAGACCACAGCTGCCTGTGCCCACGATCAGGACTCGCTGTGTCCTGGAGGCATCGGGTCCTGACCTGCGGGGCTGCACGTCTCCTCCGCAGGAGAACGCAGCTGCCTGTGCCCACGATCATGGTTCAGTGCGCTGCGGTCTCCTGCTGTGTTCTCCCTACAGAGGACACATGCAACTGCAGCAAACAATTGACATGCTGCAGTCTGGAAAGACGCTCGGCAGGTCAGTGTTTGCTGCAGAAAAAACAAGCACAGTGGGCACGGGATTTCTAGAAATCCCTCCACTGTGCTTGTGTGATGCCCTAGACCCCCAGGGGTCACAGTACACTGACACCACACACACACCCCCTCCCCTGGTAAGTGACACCAGTCAACCAAAAATCCTTGTTGCCACCCTCCAGGCTTGATGTCCACACCAGGTGGGGCGGAGCCAGGCGGTTGATCCCGCCCACCGAGGAGTTCACAGGTCTGGAGGCAGGAAAAGTCAGTGAGGTGAGAAGTTGTTAGGCAGGGGAAGTGAGAGGAGTGGAGAGACTGTCTGTCTGTGTCTGGGTTGGAGCCCAGGCACGATCAGCAAGGTCGGCAGACGGTGGTGTAGGCCTGCGGAACCGTAGGACCGGGGTTGGGCGGTGGCCCACCGGTACCAAACCGGGGAGCAGACCGAAGCCAAGCACCAAGGCAGGGTACTCAGACCCCAACTAGGCTAGGAGCCGCCGAAAAGGTCAAATTCTCTGATTGCAATCTGGACCTCAGGGGTTCGTTCCCACCTAAGTCCCGTCAGAAGACAACAGCCCAACCCGTTCGGATAAGCACCACCGCCAAGGGCCAGAGATCCAAGGGCCAGCGCCTGCAGGCAAAACGGGCTCTCCCGACACGTACATGCCGGGGAGTTGACTACTCGTGGGAAGCCATAGAAGTCAAACACACTTACACAGGTGCAGGAAAACTACAGCCACCATCAACCCGTCCGGGGAGAATGAGAACACCGCAGCCGGCTGTGGGCCCCGTCCATCCAGCCGTTTGGTTTACCAGAGACTCTGTTCTTCTGTGTCTGAGTGAGTACAACAGTGCCATCCAGCACCGCAATGTTACACCCGCGCCCACGCTGCCTCCCCGCATCGGCACCTGCACCTATATCCCCTCCACGCTACCCAACCGGGGTCCCGGGACCAACAGCCCCTACCCACGGAGGGGTCAACACCTTAGCTGCTCTCCGCCATCGCTCCCGGGATCCTCCATCACCAGCAGCGGTGGTGCCCACCATCACCACCACCCGTGGGTGGCGTCACGACCGACATCCCAAACACCCACCACCGAAACCTACCCCTTTTCACTCATGGGCGAGGAGGCGCTGCTCGAGCCCCCGGGTCCGGCCCCATGCTCGAGCCACCGAGAAGCAGAAGCACCGGACCCGAGCACCAGCGATTCCAGGCGAGGGACGTTCCAAAACCCCTCCGCCCGCGACACTTGTACTGTACAATGCAGCGTTTTAGACACCGCAAAAACACGCTACATCCAAAATGCTGCAAATACTGATCGTGGGCACACAGGCTTAAACAATGTGATCAGCAGTGCTGAAAAGGATTGGATGTGGGCGTGACAAATTGCAAAATGGGTGTGGTTAGGGGCGTGGCTTAAAATTGCCGCTACGCGTGCCGCATACTTTGTCCCTCTTTCTCATCTTTAAATGTTGGGAGGTATGCCTAAACTGCCCCTCCCTGAGAGATTTTCAGGGGAGTGCAGCTGGTTTGTTGCTTTTAGGGAGACATGTAAGTGGTATTTTCATTTGTCACCTCTCATCTGGTGGTGAGGAACAGTGAGTGGGTATTACTGTCTCAAATATGAGCTTTTTCCCTGCTTGATGATTCCCCTATTTATTCCTATGGTGGATGGGTTTTTTTTCGGCACTCGGTCTGATTTATGATGATCAGGATAAAACTTCTTTAGCAGAGTCAAAAATCCGTTCACCAAAACAGGGGCATCTGCCTGCGGAAGATTACTGAACTGAATTCTGGTGGTGGTTCTAAGACACGCTGTGGAACGACCCTGCACTTTAAAATCTAATTTTTTTCAGTGTGTATCCAAGAGGATCAAGGAGGCTTTGGTTATGTACAAAACTCCTCCATCTATGAAGTTTGCCATGTCACCGATAATTTGGATTGCCAGAGGTCTGATAATACCTAGACTTTCTAGGAGAAGGCAGCTGTACCATCTTTACCTCTGGAGGACTCACCCGAGCACATGCAGCTTGAAGGGACATCTCATGTTAGGAAAGTAACCAGAGTAGATAGCAAAAGATAAAATCTAATTATTTTCTTGAAAACATTATTTTAATGTTCCTCACGAAGAAGCCCTAGGCGAAACGGCCGTCAGGGTATTTGTCATTCCATCCACTTCCAGTATGGTATTTAGTAGTCCTTATTTGACTGCTTGTGTATCCTGCTCTTTCCTCCCTGTATTTATCCTTGGCTGGCATTTTTTCCATGCATCTTTCTATCCAGTACTTCTTTTTGGACAGGATTATCTTCCTTAAATGAATTGTGTTATCACTGCCCTCATACTTATATCCCTTCTGGGCATTCTTATCTCTGTTTATATGGGCAAGTGAACTTTAATCCTTATTTTAAGCATCATTTTCTGTCCAAAAGAAAGCCATATTGGCAATAAATTTTCTAATATGTACTGGCTTGCAATTTTTCTACATCGATGGGAGTGCAATATTTATTTGCTATCCTGAGGCTCTATAAACCACTGTCTGTTCTTCTTTTTCTTCCCTGGGGCTGTGCAATATTTTTCCTTGGGATTGTGCAATACTCTATGGGAGACTTTCCTGCTTGTAGCATGCTATTTAATCCTCCCCTTTTTTTCTGCACATTTACAAACTATAATCTAAAGTGAATATCAGTGGTTTTCTGTGTTACACACATACGTGAAGTGAAGCGGTGATTGGAAGGTCTGTTTATTGGCAGATATCCCCTTTATTGTTCTATTTTCTCACAAAAATGTTTTTTTAAAAAAATTGTCTTTTTAAAATAATGTTTTCAATAAAATAATTTGATTTTATCTTTTGCTATCTACTCTGGTTACTTTATTAGTATTTCTGGATTCTAGAGTTAGCACTATTGTGATTGGGCCATTAATTTGGTGTTCATGTTAGGAAAGGCTTGTTTCTAGTGGAGCAAAATGAGTCATTTTGTTGGTATCTGTCCCTGAGTAGGGCTGAGCGGATCTGGACTGTAAAAGTCCGGATCCGCGCGGTTTCAAAGATGCCAGAGTGCCGGAACCGGGCACGGGATTCTGGGACCATGATCCGGATTTGGGAATTAAAGGGAAAATAAACAAAACAAGAAATAAATGAGTTTCATACTTATGGTGACTCAGTGTGGGATCTCGTGTTATTACTCTGGACCTGCAGGGTGTTTGGAGTTAATAAAGTGGTGAAGGAGGGTGTGTTGTACGTTATTCCAAATAAAGGATTTTTCTCTGTGTTTGTACTTATTTACTTTTCTTTTTTACTGCACTATTCTATGTCCTGTTGTGTATAAATATGTGACTCTTCAGATTCTGTATTATATTGAGCCTGATGAAGAGACCTGAGTAGTCTCGAAAGCTTGCTATTATTACCATCTTTTCAGTTAGCCATTAAAAGGTATCAACCACTGAGGACTTCAGTTCTTTTAAACAATTTTTTTACTTATTTACTGTCACTTACAGGTTATTGATGCAGGTATCTCGTAGATGCTTGTGCCATCACTAATCTGGGGTTTTAGTAGCAACTGTGCGGTGTTATTAATCCCTCATTACCCCGATTGTCACCCCACCAGGGCAATCGAGAAGAAGCGGTAAAGCACCAAGATTGTCACATCTACTGGATGTGGCAATACCGGGCGGCTGTGGGCTGAGAATACCAACCCCCAGCTGGCTTCATCTTGGCTGGGTATCATTTTTTTTTTTTTTTAATTTTTTTTTTTTTTTTAATTTAAATAAAAAAAGAATCGCAAGCAGTTTCTCTTGGGCTGGAATCACACTTGTGAGGGACTCGCACGAGTCTGACATCACATCACTGGTACAGCCGAACACTCTTTTGACAGGAGCGTGCATGTGTCTCTAGGTACATGCACGCTCATGTTCAGAGAGCAGCAGGCCGTGCTGGCTGATGTCAGTCCAGACTTGTAAGAGTCTGACATCGCATCACGGCACAGCCGGACACTCTTCTGACAGGAGCAGGCCCCATGTTTCTGTCTACATGCATGCTCACCATACTGACCCACAGATACTTGCACTGCTTTCCCTGCCCACCGGCCGTCCTGGCGCCTGTAATTGGTTGCAGTCAGCTGACACGCTGCCACTCACGGTGGGGGCGCATCTAACTGCAACCAATTACACGTGCTGGTGGGCGGGTAAAACAGTGAATATTGAATTGTCAGCTCCAGAAGGGAAAAGCGTGACCCTGGAGGAGTTTGCCGCCATGATACAGCCTGGGTGAGTACACCGTGTGTGCTCCTACTATCCTATCCCTTCCACCAATATTTTTAATCTCCGGATTATAATCTCCATTGTCTTATACGGGCACTGGATTCCGGAGCGGATTGGGTTTGTTTGTTTTTTTTTAATTGAGCAATGATCTGTTGTTCCCGTTTTTTTGCCAGTCCGAGTACCTTTTTATCCCTGAGGGAATTTAGCAGTTGGAAAAACGTTTACGCCCAGGTGGGGTGGGAGATCCTTCTTCCTCCACTACAGTTTTTTTTGGACAGTGGTTCTGGGGATAACATTTTGCCAGCAACTCATCACTGGAGATGAGCAAACTTGCTCAAAAAAGGCTTGCCAATTTCAAATTCAGTATGCGCTTTGCCTCATTCGTATTGGGCTCAGGTTCAAGAGCAATTTTCTGAAAAATTGGCAAAGATCGGTTTTATTGGGTAACTGTTTGTGGTTGCACTAATGCTTGTCGTCTACCTTATCACTTTGCTTAGGATAGTGGTGCTGTATAATGAGTGTGGGGATGTGTTTGAGGGGAAGCAACTTTGGCTGCCAGATCATCCACACATAATGGTGCAGCAAACATCCACAACGTTCAGACACAAGGGCTTGTGTCATTAGCTGCCTAACTCACATGCCACATGTCCGCATTTCATATGTAGTTGGACATCGGCCCCATTTTGTGATCACTACAGCTTAGGGACTGTGCTGATGCTAGACAATTAGCTTAGATAGTGGGTTTAATGTTAGGTAGTTGAGATAGTTAGGAGGGCAATAGTGTAGAATATGTAAGTGCAGGGACATGCAGTGTAGGTAGCATTGTGTGCCACAAATCAGCATTTCATCATCTAGTGATTGTTAATTGTGTGGTCCTTCCACAAATTTCTATTTCAGCCTTTAAATAGTGGAAAATCTGTTCTCCAGCTCCAAATTGCCATTTCAGCCGCTAAATAGTGATTTGTTAATTTAGTGACCAGTAACTCACTGGTATGGGACTAGGATTGTGAAACAGTTGGTTTAAAGAGGGATAGGGTACATAAAACATGAGTGTGAAATCCCGAGATTGTGGTGGAAAGGGGAATAGATGTTGTATTTGAGGTGTACGTGGGGTAGGTGCTAATGTTCCTGATAGCTCTACTGAACAAGCACCGGCTTGTCCTAACCAAAGAAAACTTTTATTAGTGGATGGGCTAGTCCACTCCCTTTCCTTGGCAGGCACATAGCAGTACAACTTGTAGATAAAGGCCATAGAGATATTGTGCTATAGTGGATGGCAGGTGCTGCATCAAGTGGCGTCTCCTCCTCTTCCTCAACATCACACACAGTGACACACTCCGAGCTGGAAAACCTAATTAACCTTGTTTTCCCCCCTACATCACAACTCTCCAACCACGAAACTGAGTGTGGGAAATCACAAATGGGTCTGCACACAGGGATTGCAGAGCTTTTCACATATTCTACTGTGGCCATCAGAGGTCTGCTCCAAAGATTCACAGGCTCAAGAGGAGAAAAGAATCTGCGCCAATATCAAAAATCTTTGTTAGTTGGATCTGGGGCTGGATAAAGTAGGGTCCGAGTAAAATCCTGACCCTCGTCACCAGATGTTCACCCCCGTTGTAGAGGTGATGATGATGAGACTCAGATACCTGAGGCAGATGCATACTGTACTGTACAGTCAGCACAGCAAGAGAAGGAGGAGTAAGAGGAGGAGGAGGTAGATAACCTTATGTTGCCACTTCCTGCACAAATATGTAGTGATGTTACCGCAACAAGCATTGTATCCTCAGCCACAACTCTGGCTGGTGTTAGCAGCTGTCGTATGGGCAATTCACATGGGCGGCAAGGGTTGACTAGCCTGGGAATTCTTTGTGACTGGAAAGGATGACCCAACTAGTGTTATTTGCCAATTTTGTAAAAAAAAAAAAGAAAAAAAAAAAAAAAAAGACTCAGTTGTGGCAAAAATTCCTATAACAACCGGCTCATGGGTAACCAACATTCGTTATTATGGAAATCTTGCTGCGCTAAAACATGGCCTAGCGGGACTCCCCAACAAACAGTAACCATATCAACCACTTCTGCTGCTTCGTACTACTCTAGCACCATGGCAAGTGTTCTCACACAGGTTTCCGGTCCTGCAGTTGTGGTCATGTAAAAGATTTTCCTCCTATGCTTGCCAAAGCTAAGAGCTTCAACTTCGCCACATCTAAACTGTTGGCAATGGAAATGCTGCCTTTCCACCTAGTGGATACAGACTGTTTCCAAAACTTAATGGCCGTGGCAGTCCCCCATTACCCAGTTGCCAATTGCTTCTCTAATTAAGCTGTGCCTGTGCTACACCAGCATGTCGCAGACAACATCAGTAAAAAATTATATATGTGAGATATGAGAGAGATATTATAACTATACAGCTCTAGCCAAAATTATGAGACCACTGCGAAATTTTCAGTTTTTCAGATTTTTCTCTTTATAGGTATATTTTTAGGTCAAATGTAAATTGTTCTTTTATCCTTTAAACTACTGACAACGTCTCTGAATTTTCAAGCATTAAATTTTGTATTTATTTTCTGAAAATACTAGTTTATAAAATAAAAGAGCAATTTACATTTTACTCAATATACCTATAAAGAGAAAAATCTGAAAAACTGAAAATTTTGCAGTGGTCTCTTAATTTTTGCCAGAGATGTATAGATATGTAAAAATATAGGGAAGTCCCCCTTTTTTTTTTTAATTATTTTTATTTTAGGAAATAATTAAAAAAAAAATTGTGGGCTTCGCCCAATTTTTGTGTCTGGCCAAGTAAAACTAGGCAGTTGGGGACTGGAATCCACAGTGCAGGGTGGCCCAAGCTTTCTGCCCCCCCCCACTGTGAATTTTAGTCTGCAGCCATCCCAGAAAATGGCGCTTTCATAGAAGTGCCATCTTTTGGTGCTGGGTCCAACTCTTCCAGCGGCCCTGGTGCTGGGTGGCACGCTGGGTAATAGCTTTGTTTTACCAGGTGGTATAAAGCCCGAGATTCTTGATGTCAGGCCAAGTTTGGCCCGACCATTAAAAATCTCCAATAAAGGGTTAAAAAAGACACCACACAGAGAAAAAATACTTCACAGACACACTTAGAGACTCCATCTTTATTACTCCCTCTCACCCCTCCACAATCCTGGTCTTCAACCTATCTAACTCTGCTATATCACCTTATCCCCAACGCCGCTGTTCACCGGCTGTGGCAGCTAATCCCTGCATGTGGGCTGACTCTGTAAAGAGCGATAAGATATATGTGGATGTAGATATGTGCTCGTCATTTGGTCAGGTGATGTTACTATAGTTCCGGAATTTATTCAATATATAAATTGTAATGAGCGGACCCTAAGATTCACTAATATGAAACCTGCAATTATTGTGAACTTTTTGGATTTGCAATTGTCAGGAGATATGGAGACTAAAAAAAATACACTATCAGAATTATAGAAAATTGCTAAGTGGTAACACCATTTTACGTGCCAATAGCAACCATCCTATTCACACAATAAAATCCATACCATATGGGGAATTCTATAGGCTTTGGCGTAATAGCTCCTCTGAAGCGGTTTTTCAAAGAGGCACACCACTACAGGGAGGCTACTGCAGAGACTGTATTGCAATATGGATATTAAACTGGCATTGACGATTTTGGAGATGTCTTCTCTGAGAAGGGTTGTCAGGAGTTGCCGCCGCATAGATCCTATGACTCCACCATAAGGTTGAAGCCTGGGGCTAACTTGCCGAAGTGCAGACTGTATAACCTGTCAGACCCTGAGAGACTAACTCTTAGAGTATACTATGGAGAGCTTGGCTAATGGACATATTAGGCCACACTCGTCTCCTTTGACTGTGGGTTTTTTTATTTGTCAAAAGAATGGTTCACTGTGACCTTGTCTGGACTTCCGTGAGCTTAACCAGATAACTGTTCCTGATCCATATCCCATGCCAATCATTCCAGACCAATTTAATCAGATTGCTGGTACTAAATGGTTCTCTACACTCAACCTTAGATGGGCGTATATTCTGATCAGGTGAGACAAGGGAAGGAAGGGAAAACTGCGTTCAATACGACAAAGGAGACTTCAAAAATGTTGTTATGCCATTCGGTCTGACCAACGCACCTGCGTTTTTTAAACATTTTGTTAATGATGTGTTCTCTCACCTTTTTAGGCCCCCTTCACATGTCAGTGATTCTGGTACGTATGTGCTTTTTTTTATACGTACCAGAATCACTGACATACGCAGACCCATTATAATCAATGGGTCTGCTCACACATCAGTGATTTTTCACTGAACGTGTCTCTGTGCAGCGTACACGCGTGTCCTTGATTCTGCACGGAGACAAGTCAGTTTTTTTCTGGCATCACTGATAACCCACGGACCACACTATGGTGTGATCCGTGTGTGATCCATGAAACACATACCAGAAAAACACTGACATATCAAATAATAAACATTTTCAACTTACCTTGCCTGCGATTCGCTCTGCAGCCTCTCCTCTCTGCAGCTCCTGCCCGGCTCATGAATATTCATGAAAGCAGGAACAGCCGACCCAGAAGTAGCTGCAGAGAGCGGTGGGTGGACGCTGCAGAGCTGAGGAGTTCAGCACCATGGACAGCAGGAGTGAAGGCAGGTGAGTAATGTCCATTTGCAATCCCGGATCATGGATTGCACATGGACAACCCATGTGTGCCGTGAATCACAGAACACGGAGAGACATGTGCTAGTTTTACACGTCAGTGAAGAACGTCAGTGTTTTTTACTGACGTGTGAAGGGGGCCTTAGGGAAATTTTGTAATTTATTTATCTTGACAACATTCTCATTTATTCACTGGATTTTAGTTTTCATTTGAAATACATCTGGCAGGTTTTGCAAATTGTTTGAGAGAAGTTGTACACAAAATTGGAAAAGTATGTAAGTTCAGGAACTTACATTCTTGGGTTACATTATTTCCATTTCTGGATTTAGGATTTATCCACTAAATTGCAGGATATATTTGAAATAGGGCCGTCCTGAGAACCTGACAGCTCTGCAACATTTTTGGGTTTTGCAAATTTTTATAGGAAGTTAATTAAGAATTTCTCTGCCACAGCAAGTCCTCTGACTGATACGACAAAAAAGGTACAGACTTTTTGAATTAGTCTGAGGGTGCTTTGTATGCATTTGTAGGAGCTGTAGTATCTCAAGGTCTGTTTTTTAGTAAACTGCATCCATGTGAATTATTTTCTAAGAACTTATCTCCGGTGGAACGTAATTATGATATTGGTAATCGGGAATTACTTGCTATCAAAGTAGAATTTGAGGAATGGCGACACTTTCTGGAGTAAGCGATCCATCCTGTTACTGTAATTACTGACCATAAAAATCTCCTTTTACCTTGAGTTGGCTAAACGTCTTATAGAGAGAGACCAGCTCGGTGATCATTATTATTCAATAGGTTTAACGATTTTGCAACTGATCACGTGGGTTCACACTAAAGAACACTAAAGCCAATGCATTGTCTAAGAGTTTTCTAGGGGTAACCTAGTGAGGGACCTGTTACCATCCTTCAGAAGGGAGAGGTGGTGTTGGTACTCAGTACTACGGTTAAATCTGAGATTGCTGAGCCACAATGTGAGGTGCTGCCTTGGGTTCCAGCTGATAAGTCATTTGTTCCCCCTGAGTCTTTGCCTTAGGGTTCTGGAGCAGCATCATGATTCTGTCCTGGCTGATCTGGAACTCATATTGCATTGTTTTTGGGGCAAAGAATCTGGAGTCATGTGGTGTCCTGTGTTCCACCTCTGCATGCTCAAAGACATTGTACTCTTGTCTGTCAGGCTTTTTTCAGCTTTTAGAGTTTACCTAGTCAACCTTAAGGCCCCGTCACACTAAGCAACATCGCTAGCAACATCGCTGCTAACGAACAACTTTTGTGACGTTGCTAGCGATGTTGCTGTGTGTGACATCCAGCAACAACTTGGCCCCTGCTGTGAGGTCGTTGGTTGTTGCTGAATGTCCTGGGCCATTTTTTAGTTGTTGCTGTCCCGCTGTGAAGCACAGATCGCTGTGTGTGACAGCGAGACAGCAACAACTAAATATGCAGGCAGCAGGAGCCGGCTTCTGCGGAGGCTGGTAACCAATGTAAACATCGGGTAACCAAGAAGCCCTGTCCTTGGTTACCCGATATTTACCTTTGTTACAAGCCTCCGCCGCTCTCACTGTCAGTGCCGGCTCCTGCTGTGTGCACATTTAGCTGCAGCACACATCGGGTTAATTAACCCGATGTGTGCTGTAACTAGGAGAGCAAGGAGCCAGCGCTAAGCATTGTGCGCTGCTCCCTGCTCTGTGCACATTTAGCTGCAGCACACATCGGGTAATTAACCCGATGTGTGCTGTAACTAGGAGAGCAGGGAGCCAGCGCTCAGTGTGCGCTGCTCCCTGCTCTCTGCACGTGTAGCTCCGTGCGGTGGTAACCAAGGTAAATATCGGGTTGGTTACCCGATATTTACCTTAGTTACCAAGCGCAGCATCTTCCACACGGCGCTGGGGGCTTGTCACTGGTTGCTGGTGAGCTCACCAGCAACTTGTGTAGCGACGCTCCAGCGATCCCTGCCAGGTCAGGTTGCTGGTGGGATCGCTGGAGCGTCGCAGTGTGACATCTCACCAGCAACCTCCTAGCAACTTACCAGCGATCCCTATCGTTGTTGGGATCGCTGGTAAGTTGCTTAGTGTGACTGGACCTTTAGACAGACATGTCCATGGACCACACCATATAATCACCAGCAGGACTGGGACACACAAGCACACAGACCCACACAGCAGTAAGCTAAAGTCTGCATGGGAACACAGATTCCATCATCTTAAAAAGTTGGAGAGTAAATGTGGAAGGTCCTCAACAACATGTGGTTCTAGAGGTAACCAGCAGGCTAGCAGAGATTAACTCTTGCTGGCCTGACCATTATTGAGCACACTGCTGTTTGACGCCTGAGCCAGCCTGTGTAACTCAAAAGAACCAAAGAAACCATAGTGTGGAGTGTCAGAATCTGTGGTATGAACAGCACATGATGCTGCTTTGACACTCGGCGAGTTTTGAGCAAAACTCTGTGTGACATTCCATTTGCCAAATTTTCAATCAATATTTGCAACCATTAATCCTCGGGTGTATCTACTGTCTTTTGCATTTGTGGTCGTCATCCCCATTTCTGTACATTTCTGCGGGGACACTCATCTGGTGTTCCTGGGGAGGACCAATTGGTCTCAGCACTATTGTCTACATTGAAGAAGGTTCAGCAGCATTTGTGTGACATAGGCTCTATGTATATCCATTTGGTTGACTATAAACGTGTGTCTGGTCCAGACCAGTGTGTGGATGACCTGTTCTGGTTGTCCACGAGAAACATTTAAGCTTAAAGTGACCTTCACTTAAGATAGGTCCTCGGTTTATTGGCCCATTCAGAATTACTGCTGTCATCAATCTGCTGGCTTTCCGCCAGGCAGGTATTTGTGGGCCCTGGGCAAAAGAGTCTGTGGGCCCCATCCACACATAGACATGCACAGATACGTACACATACAGGCATACGTACACAGATACATACACATACAGGCATACGTACACATATATAAAGAGAAATTCACAAAAACACATATAAATAGACAAATCTATACGCAATCATAAACTGACATGCATACATACACATCATACATGCACACACAGACACATAGAGATATTTCTAATATTGGGAAGCCGGCAACAGCCTCATTCCCCTCCCCGCTTGTCTCCATACAGCTCCTCCTGGGCATGTGGCTGTGCCACGCTGATTTGTGGTTGTCACTAACATACATGGCCGCACATAGAGCACACTGACACTGCTGTATATAAATCACGAGAGGCTGGGGACATACACATCAATGGGGGGCATACATCAATGGGGGTGCATACAGCTTTAGAGGGGGGGCATACAGCTTTAGGGGCAGTGGCTCTGGTGTGGGGGGACAAACAGCTCTGAGGTGGGGAGGTGACATACAGCTCTGGGGGTATAGTAGTATGAGCCCCCATATTCCTCCATATAGTATTATGCAGCCCCTATGTAGTATTATGCAGCCCCCATATAGCACAATGCAAACTCGTATAGCATTAGGCATCCTCATGTAGTATACAGCCCCCATATAGCACAGTGCAGACCCAGATAGCATTAGGCACCCTCATGTAGTATATAGCCCGCATATAGCACAATGCAGACCCAGATAGCATTAGGCACACTCATGTAGTGTACAGCCTGTATATAGTACAATGCAGACCCATATAGCATTAGCACCTTCATGTAGTATACAGCCCGTATATAGTACAGTGCAGACCCAGATAGCATTAGGCACCTTCATGTAGTATACAGCCGCCATATAGCACCATGTAGACCCAGATAGCATTAGGCACCCTCATGTAGTATACAGCCCCATATAGCACAATGCAGACTCAGATAGCATTAGGCACCACCATGTAGTATACAGCCATACAGCCTGTATATAGTACAATGCACCCCCATGGTCGTCTGGCCACCATGATTACACACACACACTAACTTTTCCTCGTTCCCCCACTGCTCCGGTCTCCTCAGTGCGTCCACTGCTGTAGCTCGCTCTGACCTCACTGCAGGTGAGCAGTGATGTTACCATGCTCCACTTCAGGGCTGTCAGAGCGCCGACAGTCACAGCGGGGAGAATGATGAGAGGCAGCGCGCTGCTCCGTTTCTCATCATTGCTTTAAATTCTATCGGCACCTGCGATGCCGATACAATTGAAAGTGCGATCTTCGGTGGGGGGGGGGGGAGAGGGTCACAGCGTAGGCCCAGGGCCCCGGTATTTGACCAGGTTTGCCGGGTGCTGACGCCGGGCCTGCCGGCATCATTTAAAATTCATAACATATTTCACAAATCTTTTGTTAAAATTTGTGGGTTTGGGAGCCCCTCTTTCTGTACCTCCACCTCCGGTCTTAGTAGATGGGTCTTTAGAGTTTCAGGTATCAAAAATCATATTCTTTTGTCATTCATTATTCCTTACAGTATTTGGTCCACTGGCATGGTTATGATCCTGAGGAGAGGACTTGGGTACCAGTCTCAGATATCCATGTGGATGGTCTGGTTATGGCATTTCTTCGTCATCATCCGGAGAGACCTTGTACTGAGGCTCCAGAGGCCACTCCTAGAGGGGAGGGGGGGTACTGTCCCATAGAGTGTTGCTCAAAACTCACCGATTTATCATGGTGGCATCAGGTGTTGTTTACACTACAGATTAACAGTACACACTATGGTTTCTTTGGGGATTCTGAGTTACACAGGCAGGCTCAGGTGTTGACCAGCTGTGTGCTCCTCCAAGGTCAGGCTAGCAAATGTTAACCTCTGCTAGCCTGCTGGTTACGTTTGGGATCACATGTTGTTGGGAACCTATCACATTTGCTCCCCACCTTTTTAAGATGGTGGAATCTGTCTTCCCATACCAATAATAGATAATATAATAATATAGTTTATTGCTGTGTTGGTCTGTGTGCTGTTGTGTCCCAGTCCTGCTGGTGATTATATTGCGTGGTGCTTGGAGATATGTGAAAGTTGTCCCGTCATCTTATTGTTTCCTCTATGCTCTTATATTTCTCCTAACCTCTTATTGTCTTATTCCGCTATGTGAGATAGTTTTGTTTTCCCGTTTCTCTAGCTCTGTTAGTTTTGACACTCCTGTACCGATGCCCTCCTGGAGTAGGTGGGAAGTGGTATAGGATCAGGGCTGGTCTGGAGCATGGCCAGGAAGGCGGCTCAGACATCCTCACCTTCAGAAGTAACTCTAAGAATAGGGATGGCACAAAGCCCCTTAGTCTGAGGGTCCGATCAGGGGCCCTGGCTTCCCGTTTTCCCCATAATCACTAGTGACACACATTGTATCAGTCAGTAATATTTACAATCAGATAAGGTAAATTGTTTTGTTTTTTTGGCACCAATATTAGTTTACTTTATTCAATATTTTTATAGGAACGACCTATACACCAGTAAAAAAAAAATGGAGGGTTTATTAATATTGTGCCTAATTTTACTTTTTTTAAATTATTTCCTTTCAGTCACACCATTTGTACTTTTTGTGACCAGTAAATAGTCTTGGCAATAGCCCAACCTACTGTGAATGTTTGTTCCACAGATTAGTAGCACTGTGATTATAAGCATGCACAAGAAGCAAACGCATCTATTCTTGTAACATTCTCCACTCTGGTTTTTCCCACTCCTGATACTAATGGATAGGAGCATTCATCCTCCTCTTCCCACTCTGGAGGAACTATAGGGTTCTTTACAGTTAGAGCAGTCAGACTGTGGAATGCCCTACCACAAGAGGTAGTAATGGCAGATACTATAACAGCTTTTAAAAAAAGGGCTGGATGATTTCCTCAGTACACAAAACATTGTTGGTTATAAATGACTTAGTGACTAAATGTAGAACTGGTGGAGGAAGGTTGAACTAGATGGACCTAGGTCTTTTTTCAACCTAAGTAACTATGTAACTATGTAACTATATATTGTTAGCAAACAGTAACTGGGAAATTGATCGACAGGTCATGGAAAGTATGTGGAAGCCGAAACAAACAGGTCCTTCTTTTAAGATACAATAATGAAATTGGGAAGTTATTTGGATCTATGTTCTCTCCCTTTTCTCTACGCATAGTACTGATATATATATTTACAGTTTGTCTACAGTGGCTTGCTAAAGTTTGAGCACACCTGGTAAAAAGGACTGCTATTGTGAACAGTTAAGCAAGTTGAAGTTGAAATTATCTCTATAAGGCAAAAAGTTAAAGATTACACATTTCCTTGTGTTTTAGGGAGAAAAAAAATAATTTTTCATCTTAAAAAATACAAACAGGAAAATGGACCAATGCAAAAGTTTGGAGATTTGAGGTTTCAGACCTTAGTCGGTTAGGGTTATGCTTGTTCACTATAATCGATAGGAAAGGCCAGGTGATGCAAATTTCACAACTTATTTTTAAAAATCCAGCGCCCTCTAACCTTGTGTCAAAAAACAGCAGCCATGTGTTCTTCTAAGCAGCTTCCTTGCACTCTGAAAATGAAAATTGTCAAGGCCCACAAAGCATAAGTGGGCAATAAGATGGCAAGTATTTATTGACTTGCCAAGCGTGTGTAATGTGTAGGGATGCGTTTTTACAATGTCATCTGCCATTCAGCTCTGCTACATGGCCGCTAACAGCAGACACAGACAGCCATGTAGGAGAGCTGAATGGCAGATGACAGCAGACACAGACCTGCAACACACATCCGTGTAATTTGTACGTGTGCGGTACGTATTTGCACGTATCGGAGACACGTACACACGGAGACCCATGTTAATCAATGGTAGATGGCACACACACGTAAAATCGCATGGAACGTGTGTCCGTGAGTTAAGTACATGTGTGCACTTTTCTACACGGACATGTCCGTTTTTGGCTGGCAGCACGCAGGCACGGACACGCTTTAGTCTATGGGTCCGTGCCTGCACGTACTGCACACGGAGTATGTCCGTGTTCAGCACGTTTCGTGCTTGTGCATTTTTACACTAGCAATCTTATTTTTATTTTTTTTTAATTAAATTCAGTATACTTACCTTTTTTTCTGCTGTTCTCAGTCATACTTACATTGGCGCTTTGTTTTTTTCTTCCCCCGGCTCATACCGCTCCCCGATCACCAGCGCTGCGAGGAACAGCTGTGCACAGAATGCGCGGCAACAATTACTTTGAATATGCCGGCCGCTCATTAATCAATCTCGTATTCCCTGCTTTCCCCACCCACCGGCGCCTATGATTGGTTGCAGTCAGACACGTCCCCCATGCTGAATGACAGCTGTCTCACTGCACCCAATCACAGCAGCCGGTGGGCGTGTCTATACTGTGCAGTAAAATAAATACATAATTAAAAAAAACGGCGTGCGGTCCCCCCCCATTTTAATACCAGCCAGATAAAGCCATACGGCTGAAGGCTGGTATTCTCAGGATGGGGAGCCCCACATTATTGTTAGCCTGGGGGGCTCCCCATATCAGTCAGCAGCCGCCCAGAATTGCCGCATACATTAGATGCGACAGTTCTGGGACTGTACCCGGCTCTTCCCGATTTGCCCTGGTGCGTTAGCAAATCGGGGTAATAAGGAGTTATTGGCAGCCCATAGCTGCCATTAAGTCCTAGATTAATCATGTCAGGCGTCTCCCCGAGATTCCTTCCATGATTAATCTGTAAATTACAGTAAATAAACACACACACCCGAATAATCCTTTATTAGAAATAAAAAACACAAACATATACCCTGGTTTACCACTTTAATAAGCCCGAAAAAGCACTCCATATCCGGCGTAATGCAGGATGGTCCAGCGTCTCTTCCAGCTCTGCTGCATGAAGGTGACCGGAGCAACAGAAGACACCGCCGTTTCTGTCAGCTCCACGCAGAAACTGAAGACAGCCGCGCGATCAGCTGAGCTGTCACTGAGGTTACCCGCGGCCACCGCTGTATCCAGTGACAGTGGGTAACCTCAGTGACAACTATGCAGCAGAGCTGGGAGCGACCATCCTGGATTACGCCGGACATGGAGGGCTTTTTCGGGCTTATTAAAGTGGTGAACCAGGGTATATGTTTGTGTTTTTTATTTCTAATAAAGGATTTTTTCGGGTGTGTGTGTTTATTTACTGTCACTTACAGATTAATCATGGAAGGTATCTCATGGAGACGCCTGACATGATTAATCTAGGAGTTATTGGCAGCTATGGGCTGCCATTAACTCCTTATTACCCTGATTTGCCAATGCACCAGGGCAAATCGGGAAGAGCCGGGTACAGTCCCAGAACTGTCGCATCTAATGTATGCGGCAATTCTGGGCGGCTGCTGGCTGATATTGTTAGGCTGGGGGGCTCCCCATAACGCAGAGCTCCCCATCCTGAGAATACCAGCCTTCAGCCGTATGGCTTTATCTGGCTGGTTTTAAAATTGGGGGGGACCGCACGCCGTTTTTTAAAATTATTTATTTCACTGCACAGTATAGACACGCCCACCGGCTGCTGTGATTGGGTGCAGTGAGACACCTGTCACTCAGCGTAGGGGCGTGTCTCACTGCAACCAATCATAGGCGCCGGTGGGCGGGGTAAGCAGGGAATACGAGATTGTTTAATGAGCGGCCGGCTTTTTCAAAATAGTAAAAGCCGCCGGAGCAGTGTGAATACCGTGCAGCGCCGTGCTGGTGATCAGGGATCGGTGAGTATGAGAGAGGGGGTGAGAGGGATAGACTGACATGGACAGAGAGAGAGGGACAGAGATAGTGACCGACTGACAGAGATTAGTGAATGACAGACATTGTGAGGTGCTTCAGAACGCAGCTTTTCAGCTGCGCTCTGAAGCGGACCTTTTTTAAGCTGCGGTGCAGAGCGCACACCTGCGCACATAACCTCAGACATCAAAATCGTATGAGGGATGTCACACGTTTCAATTGACTAGGTTCGTACAACAAAACGTTCAATATATGAGGAATAAACGACGTGTATGCGATCATCGTATTTGCGTTCAATCTTGATCGCACGTAGGTGTCACACGCAAATACGTCACGAACGATGTCGGATGTGCGTCACTTACAACTTGACCCCGACAACGGATTGAAAGATCTATTGAAGCGTGTAAAGCAGGCATTACAGATCATTTCCCTTTTCAATTTGCTTAAATTTCCCTTACAGATTTGTAATGGGGAGGTTTCATAAATTACTCCCTTTACTAATCTAGGGCTTAGTGGCAGCTGTGAGCTGCCATTAACCCCTTATTACCCTGATTGCCACTGCACCATGGCAATCAAGAAGAGTCAGGTAAAGTGGCGGGAAGGTCACATCTAATTGATAAAGCAATAATGGGCAATTGCGGGCTACTATTTTTAGGCTGGGGGGGTAATAACCCTGGATCTCCACAGCCTGAGAATACCAGCCTCCAGCTATCGGGATTTACCTTGGCTGAATATCAAAATTGGGGGGGACCGCACGCCGTGTTTTTTTTTTTTTTTTGTTTTTTTTTTTTTTAAATTTATTTAATTTTTTTTAAAAAGTCACATGCGGTCCCTCCTATTTTGATACAGCCAAGATGGGTGCACAGCCTGCAGCCTATAGCTGTGAGCTTTCTGTGCTGCTATCAATAGATGGAGGCCCCCATGGCAATGTTTTATTTATTTTATACCATGCCATGATAATGACGCGCATACAGGGTCTGTGATTCCAACCAATCACAGATGCTGTCTAGGGGTTGGGTCTGACTGGCTGCCAATCAGAGACACTGGTGGGTGGGGAAAGCAGTGAGTATGGATAAGGGATAATCAGTGGTCCCAGAAGTACAGCCGTGGAAGTAGTTTTAGCCACGGTGAAACTCTGTAAGTATGTCGTACTTTAATCTTTTTGCTTCCTTGTTTTTATACAGTGATTTCCCTGGCCAATCACAGCCATGCAAATACTTGGCATAGCTGTGATAGGGCTGGGAGTGGGTTTTCTGCAAACACTTGACGAACATTGTCAACTTTTGAGCAAAGTTTTCAGTAAGCAGAGCCCGAATGAAAATGCCAAGGCTTGTATCAAATATGAAATTGGCGAACACTAACCAAATAGGTTCACTCATCTCTAATTTTGACCAGGGGTGCCCAAACTATTGCATGCTACTATATGATCTGTCTGGTGATATCATGTAGTCCCAAATGGCAGGCCCCTATGTAAAAATATTTTTCTCATCACTAAAATTTTTGCTTGAGCACCACTGATCCACTTGGCATCTAACCATGCATACATTGTTGTCTGGTCTCTACACATATAGGTGGTAAAGGTATGGGAGGACTGGAAGGCGGAATACGAGTGCCAGGAATCCTACGTTGGACGGGTGTTCTTCCTGCAAATACTGAAATTGATAAACCTACAAGTCTAATGGATATTTACACAACCGTAGCTAAGCTTGGAGGAGGCATACTACCACAAGACAGGTACAAAAATTGTAACGGTTGTCTTTAGACATTTTGCATGTCACTAGGATAAGGTACAGTTTTATACAGTTATTGATTTTATAAGATGTCATGTTGACAGAACTCTCCACGTTGCTTCAAACTAAATGCCAGACTGGCATCAGGCTTGGATTAGTACTAAGGACTAGAGATGAGGCAACCTGTTCGATAATGGTTCAGCAACTTCAAATTCAGTAAAAGCCTTAGCCTGTTTAGTTCGGGCTCTGTAACCCGAGCACTTTCCCCAAAAGTCCGCAATGTTTGGTTTTGTTAAATGACTTTTCTAATAACATGTTATGATTTTGGATAGAATTGTGGTGCTGTATGATGAATTGGGGGATATGTTTAATGAGTGGAAGGGGTGGGGACTCTAGGGAAACCAGACGCATGGGGCACCATTTTTTTTCTTTACTTTGGCTGCAGGAACATCTGCAAATAATCACAATGCAGCAAACATCTACAAGGTTCAGACACAAGGGCTTGTGTCATTGATTGCTTAAGTCACATGTCCAAATAATCAAAAAACTCCGGCACTCATTTGTGATGAAAAAATTAATTGTTCTTTATTGCATATTCATTAAATTAACGTTTCGGCTAATGCCTTCTTCATAAACTGAAATTTTCAAATAAAAGTAAAAAGCATATATCAGTACCATAGACATATATATATATATATATATATATACATACATATATTCATATCAATAATTCTCATGTAATATCAAAAATGAAATAAAGTTTTTACCTAATTGATGAAAGAGATCTATATTAGGAAGAACCTCAAACGTACTTTCGTACAGTATATCTAAAGAAAAGAAGACCCGATATAAAAATAAGGAAACCAAAGGTTGATCTAGATGAGAATCTAGTGAAGAAAATTTATATACAACATACCTAATGGGAGCTCACAATAGTGAAAGGCTCCGTATACAAAGATATCCAATTTTATTATGCGAGTGAAAGAGATGTCTATGGGACAAAAACAATGAGGATTCAAAATGAAAGCAATATGTATACACAAGTCACTTATTATATAAGTAAATTATATTACCTCAATTAGGGGCAAAAGGAATGACTGCTATCTCCCAGTGGGGCAGTGATAAAGTGATAAAATCGCTATATACGGGAAAAGAAAAAGAAAAGCTATTAGGACATCTCACTAATAGTGAGGACAAAGAACCACAAAGATGAAGTCCTATAGTAACATACCAAGAAAGTGTAGACAGAACGCAGTGCATTACCTGTGCAGCCGGTAGTCAGCGGTGAATGTGGAACTATGTAATCGCGAGCAGGGTTTATATGTGAGAGGGGGCGGGTCATAGTGATCATTTCCTATATCATGGAATGCACGGTGGAACGCACGGTGAGACGCACGCCACGCGTGCGCAGTGAAATCCGGAAGTGCGCGCATGCGCAGAAGTATATTTTGATTGAAAGCGCTCAGAATTCTTGAAACTCCAAACTGGACACTATTAGATACGTGTCTGTAAGATAAACAAAAAGAAGAATGGCAGGATATAATACAATAGCCAGGAGAAGCATATAGAAGGCGATATCTAATGATAATGTGATATAAAAAGATATATACACATATATACATATATGTATACATATGAGTACAGATACGCATAGGCCCATATACACACATACCAACCTAAACTTTGGTTGACTGAACTCCGATGTCACGCTATATATATTATTATGTATAAGCCCATGTGTATGTGTACCCTGCTTCCTCTAAACACAGCATACGTGAAAAAATCATAAGTATATAGGGTCATCAGGCAGAATGGACCTCATACCTCCTTCTCAGAAATTCTCATACTCCCTGTTAAGACCGTGTGGGGAAAGGGTATTGAGCATATGGATCCAAAAGGATTCCCTTTCTTTTAATGTTTTAACCCTGTCCCCCCCGCGTCTCAACAGTGGAACATGCTCCAAAACGTGGTACCTCAATTGTGAAATCGAATGTCCACACTGAATAAAGTGAGATGGAATAGGCAACATAGTCAGCTTACACCTGATGGTGGATTTATGTTTACCTATGCGGTCTCGGATATGTTGGGTAGTTTCACCAACATATCCGAGACCGCACGGACATTTAATTAAATAGACAACATATGAAGTGTCACAAGTGTAAAATTCTTTAATATAAAAAACTTTACCAGTACGGGGATGTGTGAATTGGTTGCCTTTTAATAATATTGGAACAGTGGGGACAATGAAGACAGGGAAAATTACCCTGTTTAGGGGTAGATAGGAATGTCTCACGGGACTTGAGGGCCGTGGACCCTATATCTGCCCTAACAAGTAGGTCGCGAAGGTTGGAAGAGCGTTTATAGCTAAATAGAGGCAAAGTGGAAAACTCCGGTATCTGAGGGTAAGATCTTGATAAAACCTGCCAATGTTTTGATATAATCTTGATTATGGGATGAAAGGGATGAAAAGTATTCACAAAAGAAATAAAAGGACTATGCCTTTTGGTCTTATGAGTAATTTTTAAACTTTCTTGAAGTGCAGAATTAACAACAGGTAAGGGGTACCCACGCTGTAAAAATTTGTGTCATCTCTTCATGTCTAATCTGACGTTGAGCATGAGATGTAACTATCCTAGACACTCTTTTATATTGAGAAATTGGTAAAGAATTTTTAAGATGACGTGGATGACTACTCATGTAATAGAACAAACTATTACGATCAGTGGGTTTTGTGTACATGTCAGACGTAACATTACCCATAGTCAATCTGTATAAGAGTATCTAGAAAGCTGATGGCAGAATGGTCAATATGTTGAGTAAAAGATAATCCTTGTACTCGTGTATTGAGATGCTCAAAAAAATCATCAAATTGTGACCGAGAGCCCGTGAAGATAATGAAAATGTCGTCTATGTATCGTTTGTACATAAGGACATGGTCTTGAAACAAAAGGTGAGTATAAACGAACATAGACTCGAAATGCGTCATATAAATGTTCGCATAGGGTGGTGCAACATTTGAACCCATGGCCGTAGCTTTCTTCTGGAAATAAAATTGGTCACGGAACAGGAAATAATTTTTTGTAAGTACTATATTCAATAGATCTACTCAAAATTTCTTCTGTATAGGAGAAAATTCACTATAGTGGTCAAGAAACCAAGTGACTGCTCTCATGCCTAGTTCGTGATCTATAGATGTATATAAGGAGTTCACATCAAGAGTGACAAGAAAGGAGTTAGGAGGAAGTGGCCCCAAGGAGCGTAATTGATGTAAAAAAATCACCTGTGTCACGAAGGTATGAGGGGGTCTTAAGCTGGTGTCACACATAACGACAACGACGTCGCTGCAACGTCACCATATTCTGTGACGTTGCAGCGACCTCAACAGCGACGTCGCTGTGTGTGACACATAACAACGATCAGACCCCTGCTGCAAAATCGTTGCTCACTCCTGAATGCTCCAGGTCATTTTTTGATCGCTGCTATCCCGCTGCGCCATGCTGATAAGCTGATAATCCTTGTGTTTGACACCGCAGCAGGGACGCTACGCTACGTCTGAAACCACACAACGACCGTCGACGTCGCTATGATCGCTGCTCCGTCGCTGCTTTTTATAACATGTTTGACAGCTTACTAACGATCATCTATGGTCGCTGCTACGTCACAGAATATGGTGACGTTGCAGCGACGTCGTTGTCGTTATGTGTGACCCCAGCTTTAGTCACTAAGGGTGACAATATGTGGTCAAGAGTTATCGCCAAAGGAGATAACAGAGTCAATAGACGCCACGATGGGACGTCCAGGTGGATGCCATAAATTTTTGTGCACCTTAGGTAAGGTGTACAAAACAGGAACAACTGGACTGATCTTATTTAAGTAGGTGGCTAACTTGGTGTCTATAACACCAAGAGATGAGTAGTGATTGATCCTATCCAAAATGGTTTGTTTAATATCATTAGAAGGATCACGAGGAATGGGCATATATGTGGACGTATCTGCTAATTGTGACATAATTTCAGAGATATAATAGCTTTTATCCATCACCACTAGGGCACCGCCTTTATCTGCTGGTTTGATTATAATAGAGGCATTGTTCCTAAGAGACTTTAAGGCTTGGGTTTCACCTGGAGTAAGATTATTTTTGATGTGTAAATTGCCATTTTTAACAGTATCGATAAAATTACCAATATCAGATTTGACAAGAGCAATAAATGTCTCTGCAGGATGATAAGTCCTAGGTGGCATGAAGCTGCTTGGCATAGTAAGATTAAGATCACTAAAGGAAAATGGTTTGGTATCACGAGTGTCCGAAGGTACAATACCACAATCAGAAGGGAGCTGACTAAAATGTACCTTAAGTCTCACCGACCTATAGAATTTATTTAATTCCTGTTCCAATTTGAATGTGTCAAGATGAGGAGTTGGACAAAAGGTTAAACCTTTTTGTAAAACTTGTGATTCGAGTGGGGACAGGGTGTAGGAGGAAATATTGAAAATGAGGTCCGTCCTACCTGGGATCTCGTTGTTATTCGTTTTCCCGGATGTGGCTCTCCTCTGCCCCCTCCTCGTCTTCTTTGGTTGTAGGTACGGCGTGGTCCTACAAAAGAACTACTGTGGGACTCAATTTCACTACCGGAGCTGGCAGAAGACGAAACTTCTGATCTGACTGGGAAACGTCTACGTGGAAATGTTTCGCCACAACGCCATCTGTAGACCTGTCCACGTTTATAATCTTCCTCATCCCTTGTAAATTTATTACGTTTACGTTCCTGTAAAGATTTCTTATATTCCAAAATAGTGGATTCCATTTTAGTTTTCATGTTATTTAATTCAGTTGAAGAAAAAATATTTGAAAGCTGTCCTTCGATTGTAGATATCTGTCTGGAAATGTGTCCAGCTCCTTATGTAAAAAATCGATAGTTAGTCATCAGATCGTATGAACATTTGTTCAGGATCTGTTCAAATGTTGTGCAAAAATCGGAATTATCTGAGAATAGCGTGGGACGTAATGAAACTCGCAGGCCACGTGGTATCCGTTTTACCTTGTAATATTCTGCCAAGGTGATAAGATGGAGTTCAAGTGCTGTCTGTTGCTTCAATTCGCGTTCGTATTCTTTCGTTCTAGATTCTTCACTAGGTGTGAATAAAAATTGACCCGTAGAGGTCACTCTAGAGTGAATAGTAAAGGTTTGTTCATCATTATAAGAGAACATGTTAGAAGCCATTGATCAAAATCAAGCTGGTACACCAGGAGCACAGATCAAAAAATTTAATATATGAAAAACCGTGATGGTCTGGCTCACTGTTTAGGCGGTGCTCAGGAGAAAACTATGGATAAATAATCAAAGAACTCCGGCACTCATTTGTGATGAAAAAATTAATTGTTCTTTATTGCATATTCATTAAATTAACGTTTCGGCTAATGCCTTCTTAATAAACTGAAATTTTCAAATAAAAGTAAAAAGCATATATCAGTACCATAGACATATATATATATACATACATATATTCATATCAATAATTCAATGAAAATTTCAGTTTATGAAGAAGGCATTAGCCGAAACGTTAATTTAATGAATATGCAATAAAGAACAATTAATTTTTTCATCACAAATGAGTGCCGGAGTTTTTTGATTATTTATCCATTAGTTTTCTCCTGAGCACCGCCTAAACAGTGAGCCAGACCATCACGGTTTTTCAGAAGTCACATGTCCGTCTGCATAGAAAATGTGGACATGCGGCATATGTACCATTTTCAGAATGTGAAACGTTAAGGAACGTGATGCTGCTGGTACTGCCACCGGGGCTGTTAGACAGCTTAGCTAGGGGGTTTAATGATAGGTAAGAGAGCTATTGGGAAAGCTGTTTGCCACAAATCTGTATTTAATTTTAGAAATCGGCATAGGTACTTATCAGTGCATCCTAAAGAGTTGCCAGTGAAGGATCTAAACAGCTATTGCTATTTAGTACTGCCTGCTCCCAATTAGCCAGTGAAACACATTTCAAGGTATTGCAACATATTATGGCATGCTCCTAATTATACAGTAAAACACATATCTATATACTAGAGAAGAGAGAACCTGTTCGGTAAAGGTTCGCCAATTTCAAATTCGGTATGAGCCTGAGCTTGTTCATTCGGGCTTGGCAAACCCGAGCCCCTGCCCCAAAAGTTCGCAATGTTTGTTTTTTGGTTTTCTGCTCCCGAATGCTGGACCGCATTTCCAAAAATGCTTTTTTTAATAGCATTTTTTACCTTTGAATAGGATTGCGGTGCTGTTTGATGTGGGGATTTGTAAAATCAGTGGAGGATGCGGGGACTCTGGACCAGGAGAAGCCAGACATGTGTTTTGTTTTGGGTTTTTTTTTTTTTTTTTTTGTCATAACTTTATTTGTGGATGTTGCTGCAGCCAAACACGGCACAGCAAATATCTACAAGGTTCAGACAGAAGGGCTTCTTTGGTTGGATGCCTAAGTCACGTTTCCGTGTGCATATAAATCCCGGACATGTTGGCTCGGCACCATTTTGTAAATGTGAAATCTTAGGGAAGCTGCTGCCTGCTAGACAGTCAGCTTAGCGAGGGGAAATATGCTAGCTAGTTCAGATAGATAGGAGTGCAATAGTTTAGAATCGAGACGTGCAGTGTAGGTGAGCTTAGCTAGGGGTTTAGTGCTGCATAATTAACATATGTAGGAGAGCGATAGTTTACAATAGGGACATGCAGTGTAGGGTAAGGGGTGTATGTGTGTGTGCCACATATCTGCACATTTCATAATCAAAACAGCGTATAGTGTGCGGGAACAGCGCATTCAGATCACTAGTGCTGGGATAATGGTGATCGCCATTTTTTATTTTTCCCCTTGTCTTCCTTCCCTAAGCGCGCGCGCGTGTAGTGGGGCGGGCCAGCATGTCAGCCAATCCCAGACACACACACAGCTAAGTGGACTTTTAGACAGAGAAGCAACGGCATGTGTGATAGGATGTCCATGTCACATGTCCCTGCATTATAAAAAAACTGGTATCTGCCCGTCAGGACGCCATTATCTGCCTTCTGCGTCTGGGTGTCAGTCACCGCAGGTGTAGCTCCTGTCTCCGATACTGCTGTGTACGCTCTACACACAGCGCTATACAGAATAGGGATAGAAGTTTCTTTTAGCCCTTGTAAGGGCTAATAACAGCAGGCTCAGAGCCATAGGTGACAGTCAGGTCCGTGGAAAGATTTTAACAGCTACAGATAAGAGCGTCTGTGTAGCTAAGGTCAGGGACTTACTCGCTGCATTTCACCATTAGGAGGGATATAAAGTGAGGCTTCCTTTCCTCTACACAGACCCACAACCCTGCCACTGTACCCTCCAGCCCTTTGCACACTCAAGCTCATTGTTACTAAGCCATTATACTAGCAAACACTGAGGAAACTTAGTGGCATCATAAAAGTGGCTGTTGGACTTCCATTAGTGTCCCACTAGTGCAAATCTATTTGCGGCACCACTGCATTGCACACTCAAACTCATTGTTACTAAGCCATTCTAATAGCAAACTATGCTGCCAGTTTAATGGCTGTAGTTGCATTGTCAGGGATAGTTATTGTTGTTTATTCTGCTGTTAAAGCTAGACCACCGCTGCAATCTACACCACCTCTCAATTTTTACTACCACATTTTAAGTGCACAATCTTGTCGCAATCAAAATGAGTGGCAAAATGACAGATGCTGGTGGAAAGGGGAAGAGGCTTGTTAGAAAAGGAAAAAAAGGGTTTGTCCGTGGGGAAGGTGGCAAAGCTCCATTAACATCTGCTGAAGATAGACCATCTACCAGCAAAAGTAAGATGTCTACTACTTACCGTGGACAATCCGATGTGCTCCCTTTTTTACGGACACGAACAACTGGAACAAAGGTAGATGATGGCCAAAAAAAGAAAATGCTTGAATGGATCTCAAGTGGTCCAACAAGTGCCCCCTCTGCCACCTCAACTACAGCATCCAAAAAACACCAGTCCTCTGAGTTGTCATCCCAATCATACTTGCTTTCTCCCAGCTCTGAAGTCTCCATCCGCCCTGCACAGTATGCTGGAACTGAGATGGCTGAGTCTGCAGAGCTGTTCAGTCACACTATAGCCTGGGAATCAGAGGTCTGCTCCCAAGCTACAGTGAGTACAGACCAGGAAATGGTCTGTAGTGATGCCCAGAACCTTTGTGACTCTGACTCAGGCCGTGAGGACCAAGTTTCAGAGAATAATGTTGACCCTTATTCACAAACTGTAACACCTGTTGTTATAGACAATGAGGAACATACTGATGACGATGAGACGCAGATACCAGATTGGGATGACAACTTAAATATTCAGTCAGGGCAAGAAGAGGCTCGGTCTGAGGGGGAGGGGAGTGCAAAAACAACAATTGATGAGGAAGTTCTAGATCCCACCTACTGTCAACCCACAGTCAGGCACTCGAGGAGGTCAACAGAGGCGGTGGAGGAGGATGCATTTGACGACGAAGTTACGTTGCGCCTTCCTTGACAGAGTCGGAGTACTGGTAGCACGTCTACAACTGCATCCTCAGCCACCACTCTGCCTCTGGGCACTAGTAGGGGTGGATCAGCAGGTCGCATGCCCTCTAAGCCTTGTCTAGCCTGGTCCTTTTTTGACATAGCAAAAGATCGCCCAAATTATGTGTTCTGTAAAATTTGTCGTGATTCTGTTAGTAGAGGGAAAAACCTCAGCAGTTTGACAACTTCTTCCATGAATCGTCACATGAATAAATATCATATGTCCCAGTGGGAAGCTCACCGTGCTGCAATGCGGCCTAGCGGAGCGAACCATCCACCGCCTGCCCCTTCCAGTGCATCCGCGCGCTCTTCATCTTCTAGGACTGTGGGGACAGCTGTCACACCTGGTTTTCCACGCACAACTTCCACCACTGTAACCGCAACAGGCAGTTTGCTTGGTAGGTCGTCAGTTGGTTTGGAAGGGGAAACAAGTGCGTGTTTACAGCTCTCTCAGACATCAATAGCACCAACGTTGGATAAAGGCAACATCATGTCTACGCCCGCACTTTCCTCACAAACCTGCATTTTTCCAGGAACACCCTACTCAACACCGTCTACACACAGCAGCCAGATCTCTGTCCCTCAGATGTGAACAAATAAAAGGCCATTTCTTGCGACCCATGACAAAGCTAAGAGGTTGACTTTATCCCTCTGTAAGCTCTTGGCTACCGAAATGCTGCCTTTCCGCCTGGTGGACACACAGGATTTTAGAGACCTTATGTCTGTCGCTGTGCCCCAGTACCAGATGCCCAGTCGCCACTACTTCTCTAAGAAAGGTGTGCCTGCGCTACACCAGCATGTCGCACACAACATCCCCGCTTCCTTGAGAAACTCTGTGTGTGAACGGGTGCATTTCACCACCGATACTTGGACCAGTAAGCATGGACAGGGACGTTACATGTCGCTGACTGGGCACTGGGTAACTATGGTGATAGATGGTAAAGGGTCTGCTGCACAAGTCTTGCTGTCCCCACGACTTGTGTGTCAATCCTCTGTCTGTCCAAGTTCCTCCACTGCTTCTGCCTCCTCCACCTCCGCCCCAAGCCTGCCTGGTCAGGCCACCAGCGTTCTAACTACACAGAAGGAATCACTCACCCCTCATTACTATGCTGGCAGCAGAGCGCAACGGCATCAGACGATCTTTAGCTTGAAATATCTTGGAAATAAGAGTCACACAGCGGCTGAGTTGTGGGCAGCTCTGAGTTTGGTAAATGGTTGTCTCCACTCAACCTGCAGCCTGGTAAGGCCGTGTGCGACAATGCTGCAAACCTGGGTGCGGCCCTTCGCCTGGGCAAGGTGACACATGTGCCTTGTATGGCTCACGTGTTGTCCTTGTTGTCCAGCAATTTTTAACACACTATCCCGGCCTAGATGGCCTTCTGAACAGGGCACGAAAACTGTCTGCTCACTTCCGCCGTTCAACCACCGCTGCTGAGCGACTTGCATCGCTCCAGAAGTCTTTCGGCCTGCCGGTTCATCGCCTGAAATGTGATGTGCCGACACGCTGGAATTCGACTCTCCACATGTTACAGCAACTGTGGCAGCACCGTTGAGCCCTGGTGCAATATATCATGACGTATAGCCTGGGCCAACGAGATGCAGAGGTGGGGCAGATCACCCTGATGGAGTGGTCTCAGATCAAGGACCTATGCACCCTTCTGCACAGTTTCGACATGGCGACGAATATGTTTAGCGCTGACAATGCCATTATCAGCATGACAATTCCAGTCATTTACATGCTGGAGCACACGCTAAACACTATTCGGAGTCAGGGGGTGGGACAACAGGAAGGGGAGGAACTACAGGAGGATTCATATGCGCAAGAGACAACATCATCACCAAGGTCCAGACGTTCATCATCACCAACGCGGCAGGCATGGGACCATGGGGGACAGGGATCAACAAGGGCGCATGGTAGCAGGCGAAATGTTGAGGAAGGTGCAGGAGAACATGAAGAAATGGAGGACGAACTTTCCATGGACATGGAAGACTCAGCGGATGAGGGAGACCTTGGTCAAGTTTCAGTTGAAAGAGGTTGGGGGGGAGATGTCAGAGGAAGAAAGAACGGGTAGCACCTCTATGCCACAAACACAGCGTGGTCTTGGTCCGAATTGCTGCGCAAGACACATGAGCGCCTTCTTGCTGCACTACCTCCAACATGACCCTCGTATTGTCAAAATTAGAAGTGATGATGACTACTGGCTTGCAACACTATTAGATCCCCGGTACAAGTTAAAATTTTGTGACATAATTCCAGCCATAGAAAGGGACGCACGTATGCAGGAGTATCAGCAAAAGCTGTTACTCGATCTTAACTCGGCTTTTCCACCAAACACCCGTGGTGCATGGAGTGAATCTCCCAGTTGTAACTCGACAAACATGGGATGGTCTCGTCATCTTCAACAGTCTACCCGTACCAGCAGCACCGTATCTGGTGCTGGTAACAGCAATTTTATTGAATCTTTTCATAATTTTTTTACACAATCCTTTTGGAAGGCCACCAGAGACAACAGGTCTGACACATAGTCAACGGCTGGAAAGGATTATACAGGAGTATCTCCAAATGAACATCGATGTCATGACTTTGCAAATGGAGCCTTGCTCATTTTGGGCTTCAAATCTTGAAAAATGGCCAGAGCTCTCCACCTACGCCTTGGAGATTTTGTCGTGTCCAGCTGCCAGCGTTGTCTCTGAACGTGTCTTCAGTGCTGCTGGGTGTGTGCTGACAGATAAGCGCACGCGTCTGTCCAGTGACAATGTGGACAGACTGACGTTCATCAAAATGAACAAGTCATGGATCCACAAGGAATTTACTACCCCTGTGTCATCCTGGGGAGAGTAAATGCTTGTCGATTTGGAATGTTCTTGATGCAAATCTACATGTAAAGTGTACAACTGGGGCACAAGTGCTGCCACTGAAGGGGTGGATGTGTGTGTGGCCCAATTTTTGGAAAAAAGGGAGACTCCGCTTGGAGTAACCCTTGCTTGCTGTGTTTTTTTAAAAGGAGCCAAGATGAACAAGTCATGGCTCAACAAAGACTTTGCTACCTACCCCAGTGTCATCCTGGGGACGGTTAAGGATAGCGTATTTTTGAATGTGCTTGATGCAAATCTACCTGTGAAGTGTACAACTTGGGCACAAGTGCTGCCACTGAAGGGGTGGACGTGTGTGTGGCCCAATTTTTGGAAAAAAGGGAGACTCCGCTTGGAGTAACCTTGCGGTCTTTTACATGATTTTAGAAGGGCATGCCATGCCTATATCTGTGTCTCATCCTCTTTTCCTTGTAACGCTGTTTTGTTTTCGCATGAGAATTTGTTCTTGTCACTTTCCCATGTGTTTGTGTTGTGTTGTGAGTTGTTTGTCACCTTTTGGACACCTTTTTGAGGGTGTTTTCTAGGTGTTTTTATGTGTTTTTGTGATTGCCTCCCATTGTTTCCTATGCGTTTCGAGTGGTTCGCCAAACCGGTTCGCTGAACCGAACTCTAACGAGACCTCCGTTTGGCGAACCGAACTCGAGCCGAACCACGGCCGGTTCGCTCATCTCTACTCCTGATTCTTTCTTTCGCTTCCTCTTCTCCATCCTACCAGTGAAGCGCAAGTGTAACATCTATACAACATTCTCCTTCTCACCATTCTTTGGTCTTGTACTTCCTCATATTATGACTGGAGAACCGGTCCATTCATTCTACTTTACAGTGTCTACTGAGTGCTAACAATATATGGTATCATGGCATTACAAATACATTTCTATGCTTTCAGAATAATTGATGGTAAGGATTTGATGCCTCTTCTTCAAGGACGTGTACCCAACTCTGATCATGAATTTATGTTTCACTACTGTGAGGAATACTTGCATGCGGTTCGATGGCAGCAAACCAGTAGTAAGTACAGAAAAATAATTTGCATAATTTAAATAGAATATTTTTCACATTCTCATTGTTTTGTTTTAATAGAGTAGTGCATGCTGTGGCATCTTGGCCCATCATTGCCTGCTGTGCCACACTGCACCAGGACAGCCTGCTAATTGGAGGTTATTTACTGTTACTACCAGAGGCGTAACTAGAGTTCGATGGGCCCCAATGCAAAATTTGGACCTGAACCCTCCCAACTGTACACTGACACTCGGGATACAGGATATTTACACAGATACTCGAGGTACAGGATAATGATGCTGACATTTGACTCATTCCCCCAGCACCTAGCTTTCCCATCTGAAATCCCTGTTTCTATCAGCACCCAGCTTTCCTATGTTCTGATATCCCTGTTGTCCTCAGCACGCAACTTCCCCATGCTCTACTGTACATCTTTCCATCAGGACGCAACTTTCCCCTGCTCTGCTATACATCTTTACTTCAGCATCCAGCTTTCCCTTGATATCAAAGCATGGAGAAGCTGAGTGAAAGATGCTTAGCAGAGCATTAGAAATTTAGATGCTGAGGAAAAAAAGCCTTTCACCCAGCTTTCCCATCCCATGCTTCTATCTTTGTCACTCATCCCTGTGTGTGTGTGTGTGTGTGTGTGTGTGTGTGTGTGTATAAAATATATATATGTATGTATGTATGTCCCCATCCTGGTTAATAAGATTTCCATCACACTGCACACAGTAAAAAAAAAAATGTAATGATTATACTCACCTTCCCTCTGCTGCCCCAGTGAGTGATGTTCTCTTCTGATACAGTTTCTCCACAGGCACTCATACCCCATACAGAGAAACATATGCTGTATACTGTACATACACTATTACAAGCATAGTATACGGTGCACAATATTACATTCACTGTACACATACACAGATATACAATACAAAATATTATATACATTATATGCCCATTTCTATACACTACCCACATACCCACTGATATACACTATATACTACCCACATTCACACTGATGTACACTATATACTACACACACACACACACACACACACACACACACACACACACCATGTATTTACCTATGCAGAATTCAGTCTCTAGGAGCAGCGGAGCCGTCACATCCCTGCCCCATCCCAGGACAACAGCTATGACCAGTGAAGTCTCTGGTCTGCACGAAATGGAGGACAGAGCCCTCCCCAGCCTCACTTCAGGCTCTGCACACTGTATGTGTGACTCCCACATTGTCAACCTCTCCTGCACAAACCCTGCAGCAGCAACTCCAGAAGGAGCAGTGGGTGACAGCATCATCTGCAGAGTGTGGCCTCTAGATCTTCAAATAACACTGGAACGGCCCATGCTTTTCCCCTCTGCAGTCACTGGGAGACTGAGTTTTCTACAGTTGTTTGGGCCACCTCCTTAGGGGCCCCAGTGCAAATGCACCTGCAGTATGTCTGCCAGTGGTTTTCTGTAATATTAGCACACCTGATCACCTCTTAACACCGTTTTCCGTAGAAAGAGGTGGGCCGGATTATGGACGTGGAGCGCAGTGAATATGCATTTTTTTTAAGTAGCCGGTACACTGTCAGCCTCAAAGCCAGCTGCTGCCTCCTGTAACCCTGCGGTTCGGCAGTTTGCAGTGTAGGGTCCCGACCCGTCATTGTGCTGAAATTCAGCTGGATGTCCTGAAGTAGAATCTGAGGTCCGCGGGCCCCAGAGCCCGGTCGCAGTTGCGTCCCTTGCGACCGCGATTCTTCCGCTTTGGCTTACCACAGAAAAGTATTGAAACTTGTAAAAGCAATTGACACCAATTGCTGTCAGAATTGTCAATCAGCAAAAAAGCATCTGCAGGTTCATTTGACACCAATATGCCGCATACTTAACTTTAACCCTTCTCTTACATGAAGATCACATTTGCAATAATCTGTTTGCAAAAGATCTGGCACCAGTCAATTAGCTTAGCAATATATAAAGAGAAGGGCTGCACACCAGTGACAGTGCAAGGGGAATAAATGTAAAGCAGAGACTGCTGTAGGAAAACTGATATGAAAAATACACTTCAAGAGAGGACACACATTAACTAGGGACCCCACCGTAAGAGAATACCGTGACGAGGTGCTGGGGCTCTGTTGCATTGATCAATTCAATAGCTAAATTTCTCCTTATTCATAAAGTTCATGGCAGTTCTGCAGATACCATTGTCATATTTTCATTCTTACATATGGCTATTGTACTTTTCATGTCAGTATTCACACAGCAGTTTCTGCTATTACATTTATTCCCCTTGCACTGTCACTGATGTGCAGCCCTTCTCTCTCTCTCTCTCTCTTTCATATATATATATATATATATATATATATATAGGGTTTTTGCACCCAGTTCAGACTTAGAATGGGGTTCCAGATGTTTTTTCTTAATTGGTTTGTAGTCTTTCGTTTGTGAACCCGGCCCCACCCACACCTATCGCTAGTCCACATTTTACGTATATAGCCTGCGTCTCAGTTTCCCACACACGGTAAGTTTTGTTTTTAACTTAAAGAGAGGGCACACATTAGCTAGGGACCCCAACGTAAGAGAATACCGTGACTAGGTGTTAGGGCTCTGTTGCATTGATCAATTCAATAGCTAAATTCTCCTTATTTTTAAAGTTCATGGCAGTTATTCAGATTCCATTGTCATATTTTCATTCTTACATATAGCTAGTGTATTTTTCATGTCGGTATTCATACAGCAGTTTCTGCTTTACATTTATTCCCCCTGCACTGTCACTGGTATTCAGCCCTTCTCTATATACAGTGAAGGTTTTTTTAGGGTTTTTGCACCCAGTTCAGACTTAGGGCCGCTTTACACGCTATGATATCGCTAAAGCGATGTCGTTGGGGGTCACAGAATTTGTGACGCACATCCGGCCGCGTTAGCGATGTCGTTGCGTGTGACACCTATGATTGATTTTGACTCGTTGCAAAAATATTCAAAATCGGTGACATGGGGGTCCATTCCCAATTATCGTTGCAGCTGCAGGTACGACGTTGTTCCCTCCCTCAAGAAGGAGGTGCGTTTGACGTCACCGCGACGTCACTAAGCGGCCGGCCAATAGAAGCGGAGGGGCGGAGATGAGCGGGACGTAACATCCCTCCCACCTCCTTCCTTCCTCATTGCCAGTGGACGCAGGTAAGGTGAGGGTACTCGTTCCTGCGGTGTCACACATTGTGTGCGCTATGTGTGACACCGCAAGAACGAGTAACCTCACCTTACCTGCGTCCGCCGGCAATGAGGAAGGAAGGAGGTGGGAGGGATGTTACGTCCCGCTCATCTCCGCCCCTCCGCTTCTATTGGCCGGCCGCTTAGTGACGTCGCGGTGACGTCGAACGCACCTCCTTCTTGAGGGAAGGATTGTTCGGCAGTCACAGTGACGTCGCTGAACAGGTATGTGTGTATGACGCTGCTGTAGTGATCAACACATATCCGCCGTACGACGGGGGCGGGTGCTATCATGCTCAACATCGCCAGCAAATACTAGCGATGTCGCAGCGTGTAAAGCAGCCCATAGAATGGTGTTCCAGACATTATTTCTTAATTAATTAGCTTAGCAAGACAACGTTGTGCAGACAAACTTTTGTTCTGCTAAAGAAAAAAAAAAAAGAATGCAATTGTATCCTTTTTTGACATTGAAGTCTATGGAAAATAGATCCATTAAAGGTAATCTCTCAACAGGTTTTTATTACCATATCTGAGAGCAGTATCATGTAGGTAAAGAGATTCTGAATCCAACAATGCATCGCTTAGATTTCTGGCTGCAGCCATTCTGACAAAGTGAAAGAGCTATAAATTTTAATATGTAGTAGAGCTTTGGGAGCTGCTCCTGCCCACACCTGGCTTTCAGTGTATATTTCCATAGACATAGGCTGCTAATCCCAGAGGGGAGCGGAGTCTAACTTGAGCTCACATGCTCATGAGTCCACTAATGATAAAGTTACTGAAGCTTTAACTAACATTGCAGGTAAACAAAAGCACACCATGTGGTAGGAGATTCTGGCTGTAATCTGTATGTTAACCCTTGCAGCTTGTGGTCTTCAGGTTACATAAAAACATGCTGACAGATTCCCTTTAAAATTAGCATACATCTTTCTTATATTTGAAACAAATACAGTATTTTAATTACTGGATTCATTGCAAACAGATGATTATTGGCCTTGAGGACTAAGGGCTACTTTACATGCTGCGACATCGCTAGCATTTGCTAGCGATGTCGAGGGCGATACCACCCACCCCTGTCGCACGGCCGATATGTGGTGATCGCTGCTGTAGCGAACATTATCGCTATGGCAGCGTCACACGCACATACCTGTGCAGCGACGTTGCTGCTCTGGCCGGCGAACCACCTCCTTTCGAAGGGGGCGGTTCGTTCAGTGTCACAGCAGCGTCACTGAACTGCCGCCCAATAGAAAAGGAGGGGAGGAGATGAGCTGCCGGAACATGCTGCCTACCTTTTTCCTTCCGCATTGCCGGTGGAGGCAGGTAAGGAGATGTTCGTCGTTCCTGCGGTGTCACACATAGCTATGTGTGGTGCTGCAGGAACAACCAACATCGTACCTGCAGCAGCACCGATATTATGGAAATGAACGACGTGTCAACGAGCAACGATTTTGCACGTTTTTGCGCTCGTTGATTGTCGCTCATTTGTGTTACACGCTGCAATGTCGCTACCGGCGCCGGATGTGCGTCACTAACGACGTGACCCCGACGATATATCGGCAGCGATGTCGCAACGTGTAAAGTACCCCTAAGTCTTAGTAATACAATATAGCCCACAATTATTGACTTTCATTTCTAAATCTCTGTTCACATATCTTGTTGTCATCCATGGATCCAGCATTAAATACAGAAGACTAATTCTGTTACAATAAAAGCAAAAATGGGTGAAAACTTTGATTTCCATTCTATTACCATTTTTTATTTACTTTGTAACAGATCTGTTTTTACTAAAGATGACTCTGAGTACCACTAGTGTTCTCAGAATGCACAGTGCTTAACAAACAGAACAGCTACTGGATGACATAACCAATGGCCAACCATTGTGATCCATTTTCAACCAGCTGAAAAAAAACAGATTGTAACTAGATTGATGTCCATTGGAAGACATGTTACTAAATTTCCATCCCCATTCAGCTGAATGGATCCTGTACCGAATCATTTTAATTTCTGTTTTTTTTTTATTTTTTTTCATTTTAAAACCGATCCAAAATAAGTAGCAGGCATGTGAACATAGCCAAACTCTATGAAGACGTTTGAGTTGCTTGCATCACATTTACTAAAGTAACTGGCCTTTTAATAAATCTCGCTTATGTGGGACAGTCCAAAAAGTCAGAAAGTGAAATCTATACTTTATATAAGCATCAAGAATTGTGCCATTTTATGACCTTCCATGACTCAGTGTCTCGATCCTTCCTCAAATACACATGAAATTTCTTTGGCACAATGATAGTCATTTTACAGAATGAAAATATAGTAGTTTGAATGCTAATGAAAAGGGCACACACTTAAAACAATGCTCAGCAAAGGGTTTTCATCCACAACTGAGGCTCATTCTTTAAATTGTCAGGACACACAATTGGCACTTAAATCCCACTCTTGGTTGTCTTAATATTAATAAAGTAACTAATTTTAAAGAAACAAATGAGAAATCAAATAAAAAATTAATATGTATATGGTCATGTAAGTCTTTGCATTTTATTCAGAATCTGATTGCAAAATAGTTAAATTACCCAAATTGATAAATAATACCTCATGGTTCAGATTGACTTTTCTAGACTGTGCGTTTGAAGAACATGTACATGAAGTACACTATTTCTGGCCATAATATAATTTGTACTGATGAGCGAATATACTCGGCACTATTCGCTGTTCTGACGAATAGTATGGTATTAACGATTAGAGATGAGCCAATTTGTTTTCCCTCCCCAATTTCAAATTCGGTACGAGCATTTTCTTGTTCAGTACAAGTTCGGGTACCCGTAATGAGAGGTTGTTCGGTAACTGTTTGTGGTTTCTAAAATGTTTTTATAATAACATATTATGCTTTAGGATAGGATTGTGGCACTGTATGTTGAACAGAGTGGTACTTTTTAGTGCCTGCTAAAAATTTGCCAGTGAACCATCTAAATAGGTATTGGTACTTTTTAGTGCCTGCTAACATTTGACAGTGAACCATATTACTAGGTATGGGTACTTCTGTGGGCTATCTCAGCCAAGAAATACAGAATTTTACATGTGTGTCAGGTGTCTGACAGATTTGGGCCTAGGGTTGCGAAACAACTGTTTCAAAGGGGAAGGGTACATCAAGAATGAGTGGTAAATCACAAGGTCGTGGTGGAAGAGAGAAGATGCGGGTGTTCAAGGTGTAGGTGAGGGACGTTCTAATGTTGGT
This sequence comes from Anomaloglossus baeobatrachus, assembly GCF_048569485.1. Classification (NCBI taxonomy): domain Eukaryota; kingdom Metazoa; phylum Chordata; class Amphibia; order Anura; family Aromobatidae; genus Anomaloglossus; species Anomaloglossus baeobatrachus. The sequence continues at coordinate 161,493,518 of NC_134354.1, read as the reverse complement.
CAAAGCTCTACTCAGCGAACACCGTCTTATTCTATCCCAGGAGAACTAAGAACAACTTTTGTTAGTGGATGGGCTCCTCCACTCCATTTTTTTGGCAGCCACTCATTGCTTCCACTTGTAAATGAGGGCCAGAAACAGCATGTGCTAGAGTGGATGGCAAGTGCTACATCAAGTGTCTTCTCCTCTTCCTGCACCTCAACATCACACACAGTTCATTCCTCAGAGATGCCACTCCAATTACATTTATTTCCCCCCCACGACACAACTCTCCAACTGACTGTGGGGAAGCACAGATGGGTGGGTCTGCAGAGCTGTTCACACATTCCTTCCCATGTGCATCATAGGTCTGCTTCAAAGATTCACAGACTGAAGAGGAAAAAAGCATCTGCACCAATGCCAAAAATCTTTGTCAGTTGGATTAGGGCCCGGACAGAGCAGGGGTCCAGTAAGATCCAGAACCTCATCAACAGACATTAACACCCTGGGGTGGAGGTAATGATAATGAGACTTAGGTAAATGAGGTGAATGCATACTTTACTGTGATGTTAAGGCTATGTGTGCACGTTGCGTTTTTTTTCTGCGGAAACGCTGCGTTTTGAACTGCAGCATTTTCAGTGCCAAATTGCGTGCGTTCAGCTTCCCCAGCAAATTCTATGAGAAAGCCGAAAAATCAATGCACACGCTGCGTTATTAAACGCAGTGTTTTGGATGCCCCAAATCACTGCAGAAAAAAAACCAGCATGTCACTTCTTTTGTACGTTGTAGCTGCGTTCTCCACCCATTGAAATCAATGATGTGGGTCAAAACGCAACCAAAATTCACTTGGACTGCATTTTTGTTGCGTTCTGCATGTTTTTTTAACAAGCAAAACGCATGCCTTTCCAGTCTCTCTCTGTCAATGTCGGTCAATCTCTGTCTGTGGATGTCGGTGAATCTCCTGTCTGTCAGTCGGTCGGTCTTTCTCTGTCAGTTGGTCGCTCTGTCTGTCCCTCTCTCTGTCCGTCGGTCAGTCTCTCCCCCTCTCTCATACTCACCGATCCGAGATCACGGGTGTGGCGCTGCACGGCTGTCACACTGCTCCGGTGGCTTCTCCTCTTTTGAAAATGCCTGCCGCTCATTATTCAATCTGGTATTCCCTGCTTTCGCCGCCCACCGGCGTCTGATTGGTTGCAGTCAGACACGCCCCCACACTGAGTGACAGCTGTCTCACTGCAACCAATCACAGCCGCAGGTGGGCGGGTCTATATCGTGCAGTAAAATAAATAAATAATTTTTAAAAAAAACAACGTGCGGTTCCCCCCCAATTTTGATACCAGCCAGGGTAAAGCCACACGTATTCTCAGGATGGGGAGTGCCAGGTTATGGGGAGCCCCCCCAGCCGAAAAATATCACCAGCAGCCGCCCGGAATTGCCGCATCCTTTAGATGCCACAGTCCCTGGGACTCTACCCGACTCATCCCGAATCGCCCTGGTGTGGTGGCAATCGAGGTAATAAGGAGTTAATGGCAGCAGCCCATAGCTGCCATTAAGTCCTAGGTTAATCATGGCAGGCGTCTCCCCGAGATACCTTCCATGATTAACCTGTAAGTTAAAGAAAATAAACACACACATCCAAAAAATCCTTTATTTGGAATAAAAGACAAAAAAACCCACCCTCTTTCACCACTTTATTAAAATCCTCAAATACCCCTCCAGGTCCGACGTAATCCACACGAGGCCCTGCGACGCTCTCAGCTCTGCTACATGAAGCTGACAAGAGTGGTCACAGACCAGACCGCTCTCTGTCAGCTCCACGCAGCAGCTGAAGTAAGCCGCGCGATCAGCGATTAAGTCAAAGATGAGTTGCGGTCTCTGGTGGAGGACTCCAGCTGGCTGCGAGTAACCTGAGTGACGGCAGCGCTAATTGCGCTGCTCACTTCAGTCACTCAGGGGATTAGCTGTCACCGGTGAGTCCTTCACGGGTGACCGCTAATCAGGACGCCACACACAGACAGAGCCGTGGTATGACAATGAAGTCAGGTGAAGTTCACCCGAGTTCATTCTCATTGCGCGACTGTCTGTGTCTGCTGTCAGCTGGCATGTAGCAGAGCTGAATTGCCGGGGGAACGCACTGTCAAAAATGCATCCAAAACGCATGTAAAATGCATGGAGAAAGCATCCAAAATGCATGCGTTGTGGATGCATTTTTTTTTTTTTTTTTAACAAACGCAGTGTCCAGTCTGCCAGAGGGTGTGTTCAAAGAACGCAACGTAACGTGCGCACATACCCCAAGTCTAGAAGAGGATGAGGGTGACTGTCGGGCTGAATAGTGGGACAACAGAGAGGATAATTACTTTGTAGATCCCACTTGGTGTGGACCCATAGGCACGCAGTTGAGTAGCTCAGCAGAGGAGATGGAGGAAGAAGATGAGGTGCTTCCTGCATAGACACGGAGTGATGCAACCAGGTCAACCCCTGCATCCTCAGCAACAACTCTGGCTGTGTCCAGCAGTAGTGGCAGGTCTACATTTCACATGGGCAGCAAGGGTTACCTAGCCTAGGACTTTTTTGCGACTGGAATTGATGACCCAACACGTTCTCTGCAAACTTTGTAAAACTCAACCCAGAAATTCAAATAATTTGTCTACTACATATATGAACAGTCACATGACCAACCAACATGCCTTAAGGGGGCTTTACACGCTGCGATATCGGTAGCGATATATTGTCAGGGTCACGTCTGTAGTGACGCACATCCGGTGCCGTTACTGACATCGCAGCGTGCAACACAAATGAGCGACGATCAACGAGCACAAAAACGTGAAAAATCGTTGCTCGTTAACACATCGCTCATTTCCTTAATATCATTGCTGCACCAGGTACAATGTTGTTCGTCGCTCCTGCGGCACCACACATCGCTGTGTGTGATGCCGCAGGAACGACGAACATCTCCTTACCTGCCTCCACCGGCAATGCGGAAGGAAGGGGGTGGGCCCCCCTTTTTTGCCCTGAGGAAGCCACTTTTTCAAGCGGCGATACGCGTGGGTTAGGGGTAACCAGGCCAGGACTCCTTCCCCCCCTGCATTGTACAATTGACTGGGTAAATGTATTGGCATTTTCCCATGGTCTCTTTCTATTTTCAGGAAATTATGATTTATCATAAGTGCTGTTGATCAGTCTGTTTAGTACTCATAGGTATTCATTGGTCCTCTATAGGCAGTGACCCTGATATACTTACACCTCTGCGAGATATACTGGCTACTGTCTAGGTATATGCAGTTCTGTTTGCACAGTATATTATTCTTACTCTAAGTGGTGTCTTATTTATTGTATTCTAGGTCTAATAATTGTGTTACTTATTTAGTGCGTTACCATCTGCACTGTCACCTAATAGACCATATACTAACTAGAATATATAGGATATCCGGAATGGTGTCTCGTACAACTTTGTGGTGTTTCCAGGCTGATGAAATACATGAATAATAGTACTCTATGCTCTTAGTGTGGATTATATTATGACCATCTGTTTACAATTTTATGCCTATTGTCTAAAAACTATAATTTGGCACTCTGATATTTTCTATAGGAGAGTGCATGCAACTATTATCTTTATCCTGATCAAGCTTTGTCATATCTTGCTATCATTGCAGGGGATGTGCTATTGAAATCTATTCATACAATTTAATATTATAGGGTCCTGATCTGGCACCTATGCCTTTTCTGGCTTTTTAAATGGTTTTAATTTGTGTGTCCTATTTAATCAATGTGTGGTCATGTGCTGTTTTTGTGCCCAATTAATAAAGATTTGTATTTTGCTATATATCTTGCCTGGTGATCCCATTTTTGGTATACCTTTCTTCTTGTTATCAGGAAGGGGGTGGGCGGGATGTTACGACCCGCTCATCTCTGCCCCTCCGCTTCTATTGGCCTGCCGCTTAGTGATGTTGCGGTGATGTCGCTGTGACGCCAAACGCACCTCCCCATTGAGGGAGGGATTGTTTGGCGGTCACAGCGACGTCGTTGCACAGGTATGTGCGTGTGACGCTGCCGTAGCGATAATGTTTGCTACGGCAGCGATCACCACATATCGTGCCAGCGACGGGGGTGGGTGCTATCGCACTCGACATCGCTAACAATTGCTAGCGATGTCACAACGTGTAGTCTGGGTAACTTACTGTGCTAAAATGCAACCTAGCAGGCATCGCCAGCCACCTGACGTCCCGTCAAGAACATCTGATGCTTCTTCCTCCTCTGTCACATTTGCAACTATTCTCACCTAGGTCTCCACCCACAGAGCCAACTGCACTTGTTTACCCATTAGTCAGGGTGACTAAGAGCCCATCAGTTGTTACAGAAGTGAACATGCCTGTACATTTTGACTTCATAGAACGAGCACACCACATGTTTCGCAATCCACCTTAACCTCTCTGCCTGCTCCTCCCTCTCAGTCCATCAGTTTGTCATCTACAACCTACTCCGTCCTCTCTCAGGACACTATATCCATCCCTTGGTCCTGCAGTTCTGGTAGCAGAAATGATTATTTCCTCCAACACATGCCAAAGCTAAGAGCTTGAACTTCACCATATCCAATCTGTTGGCCATGAAAATGCTGCCTTTCTGCCTGGTGGATACAGAGGGTTTCTGAAATCTGATGGCCATTGAAGTCCCCCAGTACCAGTTCCCAAGCATCATTACTTTTCTAATAAAGCTGTGCCTGCGCTACACCATCATGTTGACCAGAGAAAGAGTGGTCAACTGTTCCACAGAGCACCCTCATACTGCAAGATCATAGGCCTAGTGTCCAATGTTCTCTAGTCTGGCTATATTTTTTTTTTATAAGTCCTAAAGACAAAAGGATAGTTATTTGCAGCATCTGGCATACCAAGCTGAGCAGTGACAAGAGCGTTGGCATGCTCAAGTACATGTCATCTAAGCACCAACACTAGGTGGTCTGAATGCCTGGGCAGAAACAAAGTGTGTGGGGGTGAAATCACTACCACTTATCCTGAGATACATTCTTCCCAATCCGCTCTCCAGGGAAAGGTGAGGATGCCTCCTCCCCTGAACCTGTTATTACACTTTCACAACTAACATCACCAACCACATCCACTTCCTTGTCCCAGTGCAGTGTTCAGTTGTCCATACCACAGACTTTGGAATGGAAGTGGAAAGGCTCAGGCACCCACAGTGCCTTCCCGAGATACCTTCCATGATTAACCTGTAACTTAAAGAAAATAAACACACACATCAAAAAAATCCTTTATTTGTAATGAAAGACAAAAAATCACCCTCTTTCACCACTTTATTAAATCCTCAAAAACAAATCCAGGTCCGACGTAATCCATGCAAGGTCCCACGACGCTTTCAGCTCTGCTACATCAGAAGCTGACAGGAGCGGCAGTAGAACACCGCCGCTCCTGTGAGCTCCATGCAGCAACTGAAGTGAGTCACGCAATCAGCTGTGCTGTCACTGATGTTACTCACGGCCACCGCTCTCTGGTGGAGGACTGCAGCTGTGGCCGGGAGTAACCTGAGTGAAAGCACAACTGATGGTGCGGCTCACTGCAGTCACTCAGGGGATTTGCGATCACAGGTGAGTCCTTCACATGTGACCGCAAATCAAGCCGCGGCACACGCACAGAGCCGCGTGATCAAAATGAAGTCGCGTGAAGTTCATCCGAGTTTATTCTGATTGCGCGGCACTGTCTCGCAGCCAGCCATGCTCTTTTTGACAGTGCGGTCCCACTCGACTCTGCTGCAAGTCTATGGGGATGCAGCAGACCGAGTGGGACCGCGCTGTCAAAAATGTGCGTTCTGGATGCTTTTCCCACTCTGTTTATGGCAGAGAAAGCATCCAGAGCGCATGAATTCTGCAGGAATTTGCGCACATTGCACTCTGCCGAATGCGTCTCAGAACGTAGCTTTTTCGGCTGCGTTCTGAGACGCACAGGCAGTGACTTACACGCTGTGGAATTGAACGCAAAGTGCACACATAGCCTAACCTTCATTCTCACTGAATAACAAGAAGCTTTCAATTTTCCATGGTTTCTCTGTACGGTATACTGTAATATTGTAGAACTTTAGATTGTTGATGCCAGCTAATTAATGAACAATAAATAAAATGATACAAATAGTTGTTGTTTTTTTTTATTTTTCAGGTGATACTGTTTGGAAGATTCATTATATTTCTCCTAAATTCAGTCCAGAAGGAGCTGGGGCATGTTATACTTCTAAGCTGTGCGCCTGCAGTGGTGAGATGGTGATCTACCACGTACCACCACTGCTTTATAATCTTTCCAATGATCTATCGGAAAATCATCCTCTCCCTATTGATTCAGAACTATACAATGAAGTGCTGCAAACCGTACAGAAGGCTGTGGCAGACCATAATGCAACGCTAAATGCGGTGCCCCAGCAGCTGTATAAATTCAATAACCTGTGGGATCCCCGACTGCAGCCATGCTGTGGGATATTTCCCTTCTGTTGGTGCAAAGAAGAAAATACTAAATTGTAATGAAAAAAATATATAATTTGTGTAAATTTGACAAATTTAGAAGTTTACTTAAAAACACTTATGGCGATACATCTTGTAAATGCATTAAAAATCTGTATTTTACTATGTTTGCCTTTTTTTTGTTTTTCATACACTGACAACAGTCTGGATTATGGGGGCATTTAGATCTGTAATGGGAGCCCTGGTACAGACAGTGAGTAACATGAGTATAACTTAAAACAAGCCACCTCTCAAAGAATATTTCTCAATTATCGATATCCAGTGTACAACATTGGACATATTCATTGGCCCCATAGACATGGGATGGTCAGTTATATGCACTGGAGCTTCACTGACACTCACCATTGTTACAGTACCTATAACTGATGTATCATGATCAGGTTTTTAACACATTAACAACAAATCTATAAAACTATCCTCTTTCTCTAAAACACAGTTGTTTTTTTATAATGTGAATGAGCTACCAAAGTAAGGAAGGTCCCATAGGAGACCAGGCTGGTCTCTGGTCTGGTAATATGGCAGTTATCACATATGTAAATATTGAAATCTGTAGAGACTTTCTCAATTATATCTCATTGACAATGTGTACAGGACACCAGAATTCTTGTATACGTTTGGGCAAGAGGGGATGCAAAGTGCCTGAGATGTGACCTGGAAGGCACAAATCTACTGCATATGATGTGATCTGGCACAGAACTGGAAAGATACTGGAATAAAGTTGTGGACCTGAATAAGAGAGTGTTTGGATGGATATTGGAAAAAAAACTCCTTTGCTTTGTGTATTGGGGTATGTGGAATAGAGATGAGTAAACCATTTAAATTCGGTTCGGGTTCACCAAATGACCATACCTCATTGGATTCAATGGGAGGCAAAATTTATGTGTTATAAAATGGTGTAGGGGGGCTGCAAAAGAAAAAAAATAATGAATAAACAGGACACATACTTACCGAGTCTTCTTGTGGCTGTAACACTACTTCTGGGTCCGCTCATTATCGCTCATACATATTCTCTGCTTTCTCTTCCCACTGTGAGTCCAGGCATCCGGATGCAGTCAGATCCCACCCCCAGCTTCTCTAACACAACAGTTGTGAAGCCCCACAGGTGTTGTATCGGTGCATACCTTCAGGGACTCCACGTAGCTGGTGCTGGTCACAGGTAGGGAATCTTCAGTTTTGATCGTGACGCCACTCTCAGTATTGCGGTCAGTGGGGACCGCCACTGCAGGTTAGGGGACGCCTGGGGCTGATGGTGGGTGCAGTCGGATATAGTAGCCTCCTGAGAGTGAGGCAAGCCCCAGGGCCCGGTGTGAGTTTGTAGTACCACAAGTCGCAGAATGACTCAAACACAGTCCAAGAAGTCTTTTAACGTGTTTACTCACTGTTTGGAGGTCACGGTGAGATGCCCGGGCGACACTGTGATAACCAGGTGGAACCAGGAATTCCAGGAGGCCGTTCTGAGGGTAGCTGTCCACTCGCCTTCCTTGCACTCTTTCTGTTTTAGGAGGATCCTTTGCTTGAAGCGTAGTAGGACCCCTCCAGGGAAGCTGTTACCACCCTGCTCCCCTCTCTCTGGCTCGTCTGCCGGCAGCGTGGCCTTGGTGGGATGGCTTCTGGCCCTGTCCCCTTATGGGCCTGGTGTGCTGCTTGGCTCAAGCTCTGTGTAGTCGTGGTGAGGGCATGAAGTACCCCCCCAACCTGTAGGTTAAGCAGCTCTGGATGATCTGCTGCCTGTACTGGGGACCTAGTTCCCCTTGTGTGCTCGGATACCGGGATCTCCGTACTCAGCCACCCCTCTTTCTCTGGATGCTCTTCAGGCCGACCCACAGTACTCCGTTCTCCTCCGCTTTCAGCTACAGCACTCCTCAGGACCTGTCTGCACGGGAGCTTCTCTGCTCCCCCTCCATACACTTCAACTTCTTCCTCTCGACTCCTCACTTCCTCTCTCTCTGCCCTGCTTCCTAGCAACCAGCCCCTGAACACACCCCCAGCTGGGAATTGAAAGTTAACTCCTTCTGGCTACCCAAGGGTCCCCTCTGGTGATGTGGGAGGCCTGATCACTATATGTTTGTGTGTGCACCTCATCCTGGCCTTTGGAGATTACCTGGAAGCATTGCTCCCGCATGGGTGCAATACTCTGTGGTGCCTGACCAGGTCAGGGGCGCCACATTCCCCCTTAGTTATCATCAGCACGTCCTCGGGCTGCAAAGACAAGAGAAAGAAAAAAAGGTAATTACAAACTTTTCCCACACAGGGGCAATTATTTACATTTAAACATGCCAGGTACCATTCCACCACCAACCACCCACATGTCCGAAACCCACCCAAAAACCTCCAGGAGGTAGGTCGCCGGTCCTTTTGGTGACCAGGTCTGGGCCATCACATTCCCCAGACCTTTCCTCCAATCTTCCTCTCCTGAGGGGAGTGGTGTAAGGTAGGCCCCATAAACAGGCGTACCCGCTTCCGAGTGTTGGAGGGCAGGCCCCATAAACAGGCGTGCCCCCTTGTTGGTGCAGAGCCATGCCCCTCAACAGGCAGACCCTGTGGTTGGTACCAAGAAGGCAACTTTTTACAATGCAAAGTTTGTGGTTAAAGCCAGTTCATAACCAGTGGTCTAACATTTTAAGGAAGTCTCACAATAGTCCTTGTGGGCACATTTCGCTTAAACGTTGCTTAACTATAACAGGTTAAACATTACACTTCATACCGTCACTTTCAACTAAACTGTACTTTGTCTATAGCGTAATGGGAGCTGACCAAAGTTGCTGCGGGTTGATCTACGCAGTACTATACTGTCATCTGTCTGAGGTTGTGTCCTCCCACCCGATGTATGTGTCTCAATGTGAATTCTGGGTGTACTGGGTACTGATACCAATGCGTGGTTTTCTGCTTCAGCTACATTTGGCACTTCTAGGTTCTGAACAGGTGCTTCTAGGTCTCCTACTTCTCTAGATTGAGTGAATGTAATGACTGGAATAACAACTGCTCCATTGTATTGAGGCCAACTTGCTGGAAAATCTCCAAGCGCAGTATGGATCATCTTTTCTTTTGGTTCTTGAACTGGCAAAGGGTTGGGAATTTCTTCAGGGATTCTTAGTTGTTCAGGACATTTCTTTAGGCGATCTCTAGAAACGACAGCTGTTGTTTTTCCTCCATCTTTGCTGATAAGGCATGTCTTTTCATTGCTAAGCGTTGATGGTAACACAGTATAGGGTTCTTCTTCCCAGTGATTGTCAAGTTTATGACGCCTTCTCTTTCCCTTGAGAACTATATCTCCTGGCATCAAAGGAACAGCAGGTGCTTTTCGATTGTAGGCCTTTTCTTGTTTCTCACGCTGCTGAGTCAGGCTTCGCTCCACACACTCTTGTACTTTCTTGTATTGGGCTTGGCGGTTGGAATCCCAATCAGCACCTTGTTGATGGTCTTCAGGGGTCTCAACTCCCATTTCCAGATCTACTGGCAATCTCCCTGGTCTGGCCCTCATCAGGTATGCCGGTGTGCAGTTCGTGGAACTCACAGGGATGTTGTTATACATGTCCACTAGATCGGGTAGTTTTTCTGGCCACTGACTTCGTTCCTCCAATGGGAGCGTCTTCAGAAGATCGAGAATGATGTGGTTCATCTTCTCACACATGCCATTGGTCTGAGGATGGTAAGGCGTAGTACGGATCTTCTGGCAGCCGTATAGGTTACAAAACTCCTTAAACACTTCAGCTTCAAAGGCTGGTCCTTGGTCAGTGAGCACTTGATCTGGATAGCCATGTGGTCGACAGAAGTGTGTCTGGAAAGCTTTGGCTGCAGTTTGACCTGTCAAGTCCTTGACTGGTACTACCACCAGGAATCTGGAGTAGTGGTCAACCATAGTGAGAGCGTAGTTGTAGCCTTGTCTGCTGGGTGCCAACTTTACATGGTCCAGGGCCACGATCTCCAGGGGCCGTTTAGTTTGGATGGGCTGGAGTGGTGCTCTCTGGCGGTGCTGGTCTTTTCTTCTAAGATTGCAAGGCCCGCAGTTTCGACACCACTTCTCTAGGGCAGATCTCATGCCCACCCAGTAGAATCTTACTTTAAGTAGGGCCTCCAGTTTCTTCCAACCAAAGTGGCCTGCACCATTGTGATAGGCTTCTAGCACCATCCTCGTATCCTTCTGTGGTACAATCACTTGCCACACCTTCTCATGCGTCCTCGGGTCAATGATGCTCCTGTAAAGTTTGTCTTGATAGATGAATAATCGACCCCTCTCCTTCCATAGGTACTGTGCCTCAGGTGGGGCTCCTTTGTCAAGGCTGGCGCCAGGCTGGCTGATCAGTTTCTTTACCAAGCCTACCGCTGGATCATTTTCCTGGGTCTCCTTCCAGTTGTAATGAGGTAGTGGGTTCAGGGTCACCTCTTGGCGGTTGGCACGCGACTGCCGACACTGTTTTGCTCCATGGCGATGGAACGCTGGCAGCTCAATCTCTTCCAGATCATCTTCATCTTCACCCTCGTCTGCTAGGTGAGGCATCCTGGACAGAGCATCTGCGTTGCCGTTCTTGCGGCCAGCTCGATACTTGACAGTAAAGTCATAATTCGCCAGTCGGGCTACCCAACGCTGCTCCATGGCACCCAATTTAGCAGTATCCAAGTGGGTCAGGGGGTTGTTGTCCGTGAAGACAGTGAATTTGGTGGCTGCCAGGTAGTGCTTGAACCGCTCTGTGATAGCCCATACCATGGCCAGGAACTCTAGCTTGAATGAGCTATAATTCTCTGGGTTTCTTTCGGTAGGCCTGAGCTTCCTGCTGGCGTAAGCAATCACACGCTCTTTGCCTCCCTGCACCTGTGAAAGCACTGCTCCCAGTCCCACATTACTGGCATCTGTGTACAGTACAAATGGCAGACCGTAGTCAGGATAGGCTAGGATCTCTTCACCCGTCAAGGCCCCTTTCATTTGTCTGAAGGAGTGTTCTTCTGCTTCTCCCCAGTGAAATGGCGGGCCGGTGATCTTTCCTTTCTTCTTTGGGTGGCCTACCAGGAGCTCTTGCAAAGGCGCTGCCATTTTCGTGTAGCCCTTGATGAACCTTCTGTAGTAGCCTACCAAGCCAAGGAACTGACGTACCTCCCGGACGGTAGTAGGTGTGGGCCATTCCTGGATGACTGTGACCTTCTCTGGGTCCGGTGCTACTCCTTCTGCACTGACCACGTGACCTAGGTACTGGACCCTTGTCTTCAGTAGATGGCACTTGGATGGTTTCAGCTTCATTCCATATCGGGATAGTGCTTCAAAGACTTCAGCCAGGTGTTTCAGGTGGTCCTCATAGGTCTTGGAGTACACGATGACATCATCCAGGTAGAGCAGGACGGTTTCAAAGTTGAGGTGCCCTAGGCAGCATTCCATAAGCCTCTGGAAGGTCCCGGGGGCATTGCAGAGTCCAAATGGCATGCTGTTGAACTCACAGAGGCCCATTGGGGTGGTGAAGGCCGTCTTCTCCCGATCTTCTTCTGCTACAGATACTTGCCAGTAGCCACTAGTAAGATCTAGGGTAGAAAAGTAGTTAGAGGCTTTCAAGGCAGCGAGGGATTCCTCTATCCTTGGCAAAGGGTAGGCATCCTTGTGTGTTATCTGATTTATCCGTCTGTAATCCACACACATCCTCATCGTGCCATCCTTCTTTCTTACCAGGACTAGGGGAGCTGCCCAGGGGCTGCAACTGTCCCTTATGACTCCTGCCTCCTTCATGTCCTTCAGCATGTCCTTTGTGCGCTGGTAATGGGCTGGTGGAATAGGCCTATGTCTTTCCTTAATGGGAGGATGACTGCCTGTGGGTATGTGATGTTGCACCCCTTTGATCCTACCAAAGTCTAGTGGGTTCTTACTAAAGACCTGCTCGTATTCCTGCACGACCCTGTAAACCCCATGTTTCTGGTAGTCGGGTGTAGAGTCAGTCCCCACGTGTAGTTTCTGGCACCAGTCCTCTAACTGCTTTTGGGAGGTCTCGCCCTCTTTTGAGTCAGCTTGTGTCAGGGGACCTACAGGTGTTATGGCGTCATCTGAGCATGTAAACAGTTTGGCTATGGTAGCGTACCTTGGTAGTCTGGCTTCCTCCTCCCCACAGTTCAACACTCGTACAGGCACTCGTCCCTTGTGTACATCAACTACCCCCCTGGCTGTCAGAATCGTGGGCCAGTGGTCTGAATGAGTGGGCTCTAGTACAGCCTGGTAATCTTGTCCTCTGAGACCTACCGCTGCTCTACACCACATCATCATTTCACTCTGTGGGGGTATCACAATGGGGTTAGCATCCATCACCCGTACACTACCAATCTCACCGCCAGTCTGTTTTACCTGTTGCTTCCTCAGAATGATTCGGATCTCCTTTTGCAAGGCTCTTTGCGACCTGCCGTCAGCACCTTCAACAATCTGGTGAAGCAACAACAACACTTCCCCTAGGCAATTTTCTATGACATTAGTGCCTAAAATCATTTGCGGGTTCCTTTCTCTAACATCAGTGTCCACAACAATCAGTCCTTGTCCCTTCATTTCCTGCCTTCCCACCTTTATGGTTACCTCTTTGACCCCGATCTGGTCTATAGGTTGTCCGTTGGCAGCATAGATGGTGAGGGAGGGGTCCGGTGGTCGGAGATCGTCGTCCGACCAAAACCTCCGATAAAGGACATGCGGGATCGTGGTGACCTGAGAGCCGGTGTCCAATAATGCCGGGGTAGGGATCCCGTCCAGGACGATGGACAGGACAGGACGTCCACCCACGTACTGATCACAGCAGCGACTTGGGCCTGACCTTCTTAATCCTGAGGACTGGCCCTCGGCCCCAGGTTTGACTCGTTTAAAGGACAGGCCCTTGCATAGTGACCTGCCTTCTGGCAACGACGACAGATGGGTTGTCCAGCTGAGTCATAGCGATCACTGCTCCTGCCTCGAGTTGGGGGACCTCTTCTCCTCCGCATCCAAGGGACGTCCTCTGGGTTGTCGGCTAGCAGGATCTGATGAGGGACTTTGGTCTCTGAGGGCAACTGCATTGCTTTCAGGATTTGTGCGACGTCCTTAGTGAGCTGCTGCACTTGGGAGGATAGCGTACTTATGGTCTCTGCTGGCGCGTTGAGTCCTTTTGCAGTCATCAGGGCCTGCGTGGAGGATTCCGCTCCTGCAGCCGTGGAACTGGCAGGGTCTGTGTCCACAGGGGGTTGGAGTGCTTTCACTGCCCGGTCTTTCAGAATGGCAAAGTCCACGTCGGGGTGTTCTAGGGACCACAGCTTCATCTGCTTCCCATCCTCAGGAGAGCGCAGGCCCCGCAGGAATTGTTCCTTCATCATCCGGTTTCCTTCCTGGTCACTGACAGGGTCCACCAGCTTGAGAGCCCGTAGTGCAGCCTGCAGCCTGAGGGCATAGTCTCTTATACTATCTTGGGGCTTCTGACGGCAGTGATAGAAGTCCGTTCTCAGCTCTCCCTCCGTGCGGTGTTCAAAAGCAGCTGCTAGTTTGGCAAAGATGGTCTCAACAGAGCTCCGGTCATCATTGGCCCAGGACTCAGCTTCCAATTCTGCTGCTCCAGTCAATTGTCCCAGCACCACAGCGGCCCTCTGTTTACCAGTCATCGCGTGCATGTCTAGCAGGGTGTTGATCTTTTTCTTAAACCCGGTCAGCGTGTCTATTTTACCGGCGTATTGGGGCAGCCATTGCGCTCCTGGGACATACAGCAAGGAAACTGGCATTATGGGGGAGATTTCGGCCGGCGCAGCTGCGACCGCGGCACCGGCACCAGGCGCTGCTGCGTTCAGCGCGACGGGGGCTGGCATCGCTTGGGCTGCGTCGCCCTGACCAGGGGCATTACCTCCTGCAGCGTCCATTTTTCTTCAGAAATCCCCGCGCTCCCTTTCCACTTCCGGGGTCAGTACGCTCTCTGAATTGTGGGGATTCTGGGGCGGCCACACCTCTTCGTGGGCGGTGCTCTTCTCCCTCGCGCGGGCTGCAGCGCGCGCTTTTGAAGATGGCAATATGGCGGCGGTTCAATTTTTGCGGTCGGACCTCTGAGGCACACGGTCACCTGTCTGAACAGGTCTAGTCCTTATCCTGTTCGTGACGCCAGAAGATGTGAAGCCCCACAGGTGTTGTATCGGTGCATACCTTCAGGGACTCCACGTAGCTGGTGCTGGTCACAGGTAGGGAATCTTCAGTTTTGATCGTGACGCCACTCTCAGTATTGCGGTCAGTGGGGACCGCCACTGCAGGTTAGGGGACGCCTGGGGCTGATGGTGGGTGCAGTCGGATATAGTAGCCTCCTGAGAGTGAGGCAAGCCCCAGGGCCCGGTGTGAGTTTGTAGTACCACAAGTCGCAGAATGACTCAAACACAGTCCAAGAAGTCTTTTAACGTGTTTACTCACTGTTTGGAGGTCACGGTGAGATGCCCGGGCGACACTGTGATAACCAGGTGGAACCAGGAATTCCAGGAGGCCGTTCTGAGGGTAGCTGTCCACTCGCCTTCCTTGCACTCTTTCTGTTTTAGGAGGATCCTTTGCTTGAAGCGTAGTAGGACCCCTCCAGGGAAGCTGTTACCACCCTGCTCCCCTCTCTCTGGCTCGTCTGCCGGCAGCGTGGCCTTGGTGGGATGGCTTCTGGCCCTGTCCCCTTATGGGCCTGGTGTGCTGCTTGGCTCAAGCTCTGTGTAGTCGTGGTGAGGGCATGAAGTACCCCCCCAACCTGTAGGTTAAGCAGCTCTGGATGATCTGCTGCCTGTACTGGGGACCTAGTTCCCCTTGTGTGCTCGGATACCGGGATCTCCGTACTCAGCCACCCCTCTTTCTCTGGATGCTCTTCAGGCCGACCCACAGTACTCCGTTCTCCTCCGCTTTCAGCTACAGCACTCCTCAGGACCTGTCTGCACGGGAGCTTCTCTGCTCCCCCTCCATACACTTCAACTTCTTCCTCTCGACTCCTCACTTCCTCTCTCTCTGCCCTGCTTCCTAGCAACCAGCCCCTGAACACACCCCCAGCTGGGAATTGAAAGTTAACTCCTTCTGGCTACCCAAGGGTCCCCTCTGGTGATGTGGGAGGCCTGATCACTATATGTTTGTGTGTGCACCTCATCCTGGCCTTTGGAGATTACCTGGAAGCATTGCTCCCGCATGGGTGCAATACTCTGTGGTGCCTGACCAGGTCAGGGGCGCCACACAGTGACTGGTTAGAATCACATACTCTTTCTGCATCCCTAGAATCGTGCAAAAATAAATAAAAATATAAAAAAATGGCATAGGATACCTCCACTATATTAATTCCCATCACAGATAAAACCCACAACTACAGGCTGCCACCTCAGCTGTGTGCAATATCTTGGCTGTGCTTGAAAATAAGAGGGAACATATGAGGCTTTTTGAAATTATGTAAATATTTTGTTTAAAAAAAACATGCAGTCTCCCCAATTTTGATACTTGGCCAAAATAAAGCCGACAGCTGGGGGCTGGTATTCTCAGGCTGGGGAGGCCCATGATCATTTGGCCCCAGAGCCTAAAATAGCAGCCTGCAGCAGCAATCTGGGTAAATAAGGAATGAATGACAGGTTATAGCTATCATCAAGCCCATGATTAGTGATGGGTAGGGGTCTATGAGACCCCTCATCACTAATTCTATAAGAAGAAAACACAAACACTGAAAAAATCACCCTCTTTCACTAATTTATTAACACCCAGGTACAACGTAATCCACAGACACAACGTCCCATGATAATTCCGACTCTGCTACATCCTGAAGTTGCAGTGAGTGGTCACATTAGAGAAGATGACCGTCTGCTGCAGCTTCAGGCAGAGAGTGACTGAGCCACAGGTGTGATCGTTGACATCACTGAGTTTACCTGCACTCACAGCTGGAGGTTTGTGACCGCAAATAGGTCAGTTTATCGAAAATTGAAAAGAGGGATTGCAATACACCCTGGAAAACATAGAAAAGCAATCCACAGGAAAAGAGGCCGCATATTAGGGTAAGATTTTAGCATAATTAATGATAGATAATTCTAAGCAATGAAATAAGACTACATATATACTACTAGACAAGACGCATCAAGGAAAAACCAATTTAAACAAAACACAAGCGACAAAGTCCTGATTTTGAAGGAAAAATTCTTTATTGATCAGGTGGTGAATAAACACATAATTAAAAACAAATAAACACAAAACAAAAACAAGAGTTTCCAGCGTGACTGCAATAATTATTAATGTATCAAGCTGATAGTCACTAAGTAGATGTATTGGCAAGGATCAGAAAGAACTATAAAAAAAACTGCATAATTGACATCATAAATGACATATAGAATATCTGATATTGCACTGGCTATTGCACGTGGCCACTATTAAATATACAGATAATATATCTCTGTTGTCGTCGGGCAGGCTGAGGTCTCGGCGGTGGTCCGTACTTCTCAATTCTGTCACTTTGAGTGGCGGGATCACATTTGTATTACACATTTGTCAGTGTTGGTACACATAAGCGCTATTTACCAAGTATGGTTGTCAGCTGGTTGCACTTATATATACAATGTGTTAGTTATACCAGCTTGCTCCTTTACAAAAATTAATGCTTTCGCCTCCTCCCTCCTCCTCCTCTCTCCCCTTGTTCAATGGTGTCATGAGAGATTAGATGATGGAATCATTTAGCTAACAATATATATGCAGTCAGTGGTAGGGGTTTCATACTGAGAGATTTATGGTGATTTATGTAAAATTTGGGTGCACAAAATAACCCTTGCAGTATATACTGGCTTTTGTGTTCATATATAATAGTGCATTTAATATGATGGTGTTGCACTATTGGTATATACAGTACATTAGTGGCCATGTGCAATAAATTAGTATGAATTTTGTTAATTATTAAGCATATATTACAACAGATATACAGTATTATCTGTATATTTATTAGTGGCCACGTGCAATAGTCCAGTGTAATATGTGCAATAAATCAGTATGAATTTTTCTTATTAGCATTAAGCATATATTACAACACAGATATATATTATCTGTATATTTATTAGTGGCCACGTACAATAGTCCAGTGCAATATCAGATATTCAATATATAATTTATGGTGTCAATTCTGCAGTTTTTTATAATTCTGATCCGTGCCAATACATCTACTTAGTGACTATCAGCTTGTTTTAATACATAATTGCCAGTTGCGGATGTAATCATATCCCACAATGCACTGTGGCACTGTCAGTTGCGCAGCTGCAGTTCACGCCCACATCATAGTCATGGTAACCAGGGACAACAGTGCAGGTGGACCCCAAATTGGGGGCTGAGTAAGCACAATTCTGTCCCAAGTCTAACATTCTGCTACCCATACCACATCCAGGTATCATGAGGTGTTGGTGTTTTAAATCACACATTTGCGATGTCACGGAGCAGTAAGGAGCCATGGCCGGTTATGTCCGCCCTTGCCTGACATAGCGACGAGACATGGCGGCACTGACGAGAGAGAGAGAGAGGGAAAGAAAAAAAATACATGCACGTTATGTTTATTTACAATAAAAATACATACAGCTTTTAACACATTTAATTAACCCGAAAAAAATATCTGTGGATAATCCAAAGCAGGCCATGATCTGCTACAACCTCTTGAAGAGAGGGAGAACCGCGAGAGTTCCCGAGTCAGCATGCTGCCATGACTAAGGTTAACTAACGTCATTCCAGGGGCCTCTCTGCCCGCTGTCACACAGCCGGGAGACAGTGATCGTGGAAGCCTTGGAATCTGACCTCAGATACCCTCACTGCTGGCAGCACTCTCACTTATGAAGTCTAGCAGGATTCCTGAGTCCGCCCGCAAACATCGCTCAGGAATCTAACAGCAGTGCCACTTACTGAAGTACATACAGGTTTTACACACAAGAAAGCTTCCTCACTTCTCCTAACAAGCCCACGTACCCGTCTGTACATTTCAGTGCATATCACTGCTTCTGGACTCCCACAGCAGAGCCAACATAAGTTACTTGACTCCTCCGAAAAAATACAAAAAACAACATGAAAACAATAAGGCTCGGACACTACGTCAACAATAATGCCGCGCTAATGAGACTCCTGAACAAAAATGCCATCATCTGGACAAAAACAATGCATATAAACGTAGATGTCACGCTCAGGAGTCACCTCGCTCTAAAGCTATTAGATTGGATATTCACCAAAAAAATGCTGCCACAATAGACATGTCGTCTCCACATTTCTACCACAATCACAAGGTGACGCATCACAATCTGCACACCACACCACAGATTCTACCACAGCAATCCCCCCTACAGCCCCTATACATAGGGCAGGATATGCAGGTGTCAAAATAGGCAATTAGTGCAGCAAGGACCTGGGCATCTGGTAAGACCATTCCTTTTTATTTGGGAATTGAATGTTACGGTGCCCAGGTCCTTGCTGCACTAATTGCCTATTTTGACACCTGCATATCCCGCCCCATGTATAGGGGCTGTAGGGGGGATTGTGTCTGTGCTTAGCCTATTTCACCCTAGGTAAGCTATATGGTGGTTGACCATTTGGGGTTTGAGCGTACCACCTTCAGCCAAGAACGATAGTGGTGATATGAATGGGCTAATTGTAATGCCCTGTTCTCAGCATTACGGACACTATTGCTGATTACGATATTGGTTTTTATTCTCACCTATAGTGAACCTCCGTTCACTTTTTATTTGCATATTATTAAAAGTTATGTTTTATGTCTTTTTGATATTATTAGCTCCTCCTTGATTCAGCTATTTACTATTGACTCATTGACTACTCCACTACTACTACAACAGCAATATTTTACCCAAGATGAAAATACTATTAAAGAACACAGCTGTGGTGACATGACCCATGTAAGTGAAAATTGCCAAGCTTTGCATTTTGCAAATAAGATGCCTCTGGATAAAAGGTTTACCCAGTGCTGTCAGAAGGATAAAGTACATCTACCCATAATACAGTATCCGCATGTATTGACAATGTTGATGACAGGAGAACACTAATACAGCAAAAACTTCATGGACAATATTCGCACTTCAGCAGTTCTTTCACTTTTGCTTCCATGGGAGTAAGTGTTTCACCACCTCCTGCATATGGACCATACTGTTTTCGTTTTCATGGACAGATCAATCATCAAACAGGCACACTACATGCAGCTGATGAAGTACCACCTAAATTTGCACAACTTTACATACTAGATACCACCCACGCTAATGAATAGAGTTGAGCGAGGTTCGAGGTTCACCAATTTCATGTTCGAGTGATTTTGGGGGTGCTCGAGATCGAACTCGAATGCGAGCTTTATGCTAAAAGCTCGATAGCTAGAGTTACGTTCGATCAGCAAAAAGCCTAGCTAGTTACTAGCTGGCTTTTCACTGTAATAGTGTGAGTCACTCTGTGATTCACACTTATCTTATTTCAGCGTATAGTGTGCGGGGGTGGTGCATTTAGATCAGTGCTGCTGGGATAATGGCGATCGCCATTTTTTTTTTTTACCCTAAGCGCGCATGCAGTGGGGCGAGCCAGCATGTCAGCCAATCCCAAACACACACACAGCTAAGTGGTCTTTTTTGCCAGACAAGCAAGGGCATGTGTCATAGGCTGTCCATGTCACATGTCCTTGCATTATAAATATGGCCATTTTCCCTCACGGCGCCATTATCTGCTTTCTGCGTGTAGGTGACAGTCACCGCTCACGAAGCTCCTGTCGCCGCTCCGGCTGTGTACGCTATACACACAGCGCTCTACAGATTAGGGACAGAAGTTTATTTCAGCCCTTTTCAGGGCTCATTTCCTCGGGCTCAGAGCCATAGGTGACAGGCAGGTCCATAGAAACGCTGTATACAGCTTCAGATAACAGCGTCTGTGTACCTAAGCTGAGGGAATTCCTTGCTGCATTTCACCATTAGGAGGGATAGAAAGTAAGGCTTCCTTTCCTGTCCACTGACCCAGAGAACCCGGCCACTGTACCCACCTGCCCACTTTTGCTACGCTATTTTTATAGCAAACAGTTCTGAACATAAATGGCATCCAAAAAGTGGCTGCTATACTAATTTAGTGTCCCACTGGTGCCAAGCATTTTCCAGCACCTCTGCATTCAACACTCATGCACATTTTGCTATGCTATTTTTATAGCAAACAGTGCTGAACATAAGTGGCATCCAAAAAGTGGCTGCTATACTAATTTTGTGTCCCACTTGTGCCAAGCATTTTCCAGCACCTCTGCATTCAACCCTCATGCACATTTTGCTACGCTATTTTTATAGCAAACAGTGCTGAACATAAGTGGCATCCAAAAAGTGGCTGCTATACTAATTTTGTGCCCCACTTGTGCCAAGCATTTTCCAGCACCTCTGCATTCAACCCTCATGCACATTTTACTACGCTATTTTTATAGCAAACAGTGCTGAACATAAGTGGCATCCAAAAAGTGGCTGCTATACTAATTTTGTGTCCCACTTGTGCCAAGCATTTTCCAGCACCTCTTCATTCAACCCTCATGCACATTTTGCTATGCTATTTTTATAGCAAACCGTGCTGCCAGTTTTAGGGCCATAGTTGCATTGTCAGGGGTAGTCAGTGTTAGTTCTTCAGCTGTCAATAAAGCTAGACCACCTCTGCAATCTACACCACTTCTCAATTTTTTCTATCACATTTTAAGTGGCTAATCTTGTCACTAAGAAAATAATTGGCAAAAGGACAGATGCTGGTGGAAAGGGGAACAGGCGTGTTGGAAAAGGAAAAAAATGTGTCCGTGGGGAAGGTGGCAAAGCTACATTAACATCTGCTGAAGATAAGCCATCTTCCAGCAAAAGTAAGATGTCTACTACTCTCCGTGGACAATCTGATGTGCTCCCTTTTTTACGGACCCGAACAACTGTAAGAAAGATAGATGATGCACAAAAAAAGAACATGCTTGAATGGAGCTCAAGTGCTCCAACAAGTGCCCTCTCCTCCACCTCAACTAACACATCACAAAAAAAACTGTCCTCTGAGTTGTCATCCCAATCACACTTGCTTTCTCCCAGCTATCAAGTCTCCACCCGCCCTGCACAGTATGGTGTACCAGAGATAGCTGAGTCTGCAGAGCTGTTCAGTCACACTATAGCCTGTGAATCAGAGGTCTGCTCCCAAGCTATAGTGAGTACAGACCAGGAAATGGTCTACAGTAATGCCAAGAAGCTTTGTGACTCAGATTCAGGCCCTGATGACCAAGTTTATGAGCATAATGTAGACCCTCATTCACAAACTGTAACATCTGTTGGTGTAGACAATGAGGAACATACTGATGATGATGAGACGCAGATACCAGATTGAGATGACAACTTAAATGTTCGGTCAGGGCAAGAAGAGGCTAGGTCTGAGGGCGAGGGAAGTGAAAACACAACGCTTGATGATGAAGTTCTAGATCCCAATTACTGTCAACCCACAGTCAGGCACTTGGAGGTCAACAGAGGTGGTGGAGGAGGATGCAACTGACGACGAAGTTACCTTGCACCTTCCTGGACAGAGGAGGAGTACTGGTAGCACGTCTACAACTGCATCCTCAGCCACCACTCTGCCTCTGAGCACAAGTCGGGGTGGCTCTGCTGGTCGCATGTCCTCTAAGCCTTGCCTAGCCTGGTACTTTTTTGACCTTGCAAAGGATCACCCAAATCATGTGATCTGTAAAATTTGTCGGGAATCTGTTCGTAGAGGCCAAAACCTCAGCAGTTTGACAACTTCTTCCATGAATCGTCACATAAATAAATATCATGTGTCCCAGTGGGAAGCTCACCGTGCTGCAATGCGGCCTAGCGGAGCGGACCATCCACCGCCTGCCCCTTCCAGTGCATCCGCGCGCTCTTCATCTTTTAGGACTGTGGTGACAGCTGTCACACCTGGTTTTCCATGCACAACTTCCACCACTGTAACCGCAACAGGCAGTTTGCTTGGTAGGTCGTCAGTTGGTTTGGAAAGGGAAACAAGTGCGTGTGTACAGCTCTCTCAGACATCGATAGCACCAATGTTGGATGAAGGCAACATCATGTCTACAAGAAAAAACAAAAAGCCAGCACTAAATGTGCACTTCAGCACTAAAAATTACAAACTGTACTTATAAAATTTTTTTCAGAATTTTGGCAAAAAATTGCAATTTCTTGAGCTACCTCGCCACGTCACGGCAAATCTCATTTGAGGCAGTCCTACACTAAAATATTTTTATAAAATCTGCCATACGGCCTCACATATGAATAGTAGAACTGCTCTTAGCAGCACTCACCTGGTCTATTTCAATCCCGTACACATGACGGAGTCATGGCTGTGGGCGGGACAGGTCCAAGCAAATGCTGCATGAAGTAAATAGCCTGTGGACAAGGCCTGATGACTGAATGTGAACAGTCACCAACCGCCAAAATCTAGACAGGTGGAATACATCCCAAATTGGGGTGCATAGCAAGGTGGGGGTCAGCCACCGACCAACTCAATGAAGAAAAAAACAAAAGCCAGCACTAAATGTGCACGTCAGCACAAAAAATTCCAAACTGTACGTAATATAAAAATTTTGAGATTTTTGGCAAAAAATTGCATTTTTCCAGGGACACCATACTCACCACCATCTACACACAGCAGCCAGATCTCTGTCCCTCAGATGTGGACAAATAAAAGGCTATTTCCTGTGACCCATGACAAAGCTAAGAGGTTGACTTTATTCCTCTGTAAGCTCTTGGCTACTGAAATGCTGCCTTTCCGCCTGGTGGACACACAGGATTTTAGAGACCTTATGTCTGTCGCTGTGCCCCAGTACCAGATGCCCAGTCGCCACTACTTCTCTAAGAAAGGTGTGCCTGTGCTACACCAGCATATCGCACACAACATCACCGCTTCCTTGAGAAACTGTGTGTGTGAACGGGTGCATTTCACCACTGATACTTGGACCAGTAAGCATGGACAGGGACGTTACATGTCGCTGACTGGGCACTGGGTAACTATGGTGATAGATGGTAAAGGGTCTGCTGCACAAGTCTTGCCGTCCCCACGACTTGTGTGTCAATCCTCTGTCTGTCCAAGTTCCTCCACTGCTTCTGCCTCCTCCACCTCATCTGGGTCCTCCACCTCCGCCCCAAGCCTGCCTGGTCAGGCCACCAGCGTTGTAACTGCGCAGAAGGAATCACGCACCCCTCATTACTATGCTGGCAGCAGAGCGCAACGTCATCAGGCGGTCTTTATCTTGAAATGTCTTGAAAATAAGAGTCCCATAGAGGCAGCTCTGGAGACTGAGTTTGGTAAATGGTTGTCTCCACTCAACCTGCAGCCTGGTAAGGCCGTGTGCAACAATGCTGCAAACCTTGGTGCGGCCCTTCGCCTGGGCAAGGTGACACACATGCCTTGTATGGCTCACATGTTGAACCTTGTTGTCCAGCAATTTTTATCACACTATCCCGGCCTAGATGGCCTTCTGAACAGGGCACGAAAACTGTCTGCTCACTTCCGCCGTTCAACCACCGCAGCTGAGTGACTTGTATCGCTCCAGAAGTCTTTCGGCCTGCCGGTTCATCGCCTGAAATGCGATGTGCCGACACGCTGGAATTCGACTCTCCACGTGTTACAGCGACTGTGTCAGCACCGCCGAGCCCTGGTGCAATACGTCATGACGTATAGTCTGGGCCAACGAGATGCAGAGGTGGGGAAGATCACCCTGATGGAGTGGTCTCAGATCAAGGACCTATGCACCCTTCTGCACAGTTTCGACATGGCGACGAATAAGTTTAGCGCTGACAATGCCATTATCAGCATGACAATTGCAGTCATTTACATGCTAGAGCACAAGCTAAACACTATTCGGAGTCAGGGGGTGGGACAACAGGAAGGGGAGGAACTACAGGAAGATTCATATGCGGAAGAGACAACAACATCACCAAGGTCCAGACGTTCATCATCACCAAGGCGGCAGGCATGGGACCATGGGGGACAGGGATCAACAAGGGCGCATGGTAGCAGGTGAAATGTTGAGGTAGGTGCAGGAGAACATGAAGAAATGGAGGATGAACTGTCCAGGACATGGAAGACTCAGCGGATGAGGGAGACCTTGGTCAAATTTCAGTTGAAAGAGGTTGGGGGGAGATGTCAGAGGAAGAAAAAACGGTTAGCACCTCTATGCCACAAACACAGCGTGGACTTGGTCCGCATGGCTGCGCCAGACACATGAGCGCCTTCTTGCTGCACTAACTCCAACATGACCCTCGTATTGTCAAAATTAGAAGTGATGATGACTACTGGCTTGCAACACTATTAGATCCCCGGTACAAGTTAAAATTTTGTGACATAATTCCAGCCATAGAAAGGGACGCATGTATGCAGGAGTATCAGCAGAAGCTGTTACTCGATCTTAGCTTGGCTTTTCCACCAAACACCCGTGGTGCACGGAGTGAATCTCCAAGTTGTAACTCGACAAACATGGGACGGTCTCGTCATCTTCAACAGTCTACCCGTACCAGCAGCACCGTATCTGGTGCTGGTAACAGCAATTTTATTGAATCTTTTCATAATTTTTTTAGACCATCCTTTGCAAGGCCACCAGAGACAACACGTCTGATGCATAGTCAACGGCTGGAGAGGATGATACAGGAGTATCTCCAAATGAACATCGATGCCATGACTTTGCAAATGGAGCCTTGCTCATTTTGGTCTTCAAATCTTGAAAAATGGCCAGAGCTGTCCACTTACGCCTTGGAGATCTTGTCGTGTCCAGCTGCCAGCGTTGTCTCTGAACGTGTCTTCAGTGCTGCTGGGTGTGTGCTGACAGATAAGCGCACGCGTCTGTCCAGTGACAATGTGGACAGACTAACGTTCATCAAAATGAATGTCATGGATCCACAAGGAATTTACTACCCCTGTGTCATCCTGGGGAGAGTAAATGTTTGTGTATTTTGAAAGTGCTTGATGCAAATCTACCTGTGAAGTGTACAACTGGGGCACAAGTGCTGCCACTGGAGGGGTGGGTGTCTGTGTGGCCCAATTTTTGGAAAAAAGGGAGACTCCGCTTGGAGTAACCCTTGCTTACAGTGTTTCTAAAAATGATCCAAGATGAACAGATCTGGGATCAGGAAAAACTTTGCTACCTACCCTGGTGTCATCCTGGGAACGATTAAGAATGGCGTATTTTTGATTGTGCTTGATGCAAATCTACCTGTGAAGTGTACAACTGGGGCACAAGTGCTGCCACTGAAGGGGTGTCTGTGTGGCCCAATTTTTGGAAAAAAGGGAGACTCCGCTTGGAGTAACCCTTGCTTGCTGTGTTTCTAAAAATTATCCAAGATGTACAGATCTGGGATCAGGAAAGACTTTGCTACCTACCCCGGTGCCATCCTGGGGACAGCTTAGGCTGACGTAGTTTTGAATGTGGTTGATGCAAATCTATCTGTGAAGTGTACAACTGGGGCACAAGTGCTGCCACTGAAGGAGTGGGTGTCTGTGTGGCCCAATTTTTGGAAAAAAGGGAGACTCCGCTTGGAGTAACCCTTGCGATGTTATACATGATTTTAGAAGGGCATGCCATGCCTATATCTGTGTCTCCTCCTCTTTTTCCTTGTCTAGCTCTTCTGTTTTTGCATGAGAATTTGTTCTTGTCACTTTCCTATGTGTTTGTGTTGTATTGTGAGTTGTTTGTCACCTTTTGGACACCTTTGAGGGTGTTTTCTAGGTGTTTTTATGTGTTTGTGATTGCCTCCCATTGTTTCCTATGGGTTCGAGTGGTTCACTGAACCGAACTCGAACGAGACCTCCGTTCGTTCGGCGAACCGAACTCGAGCCGAACCACGACCGGTTCACTCATCTCTAGCTATGACAATCTTTCCCTACAAGCTGAAGAATACTTTACTGATTGACTCCTTTCTGCAGTGCTAAGCAAATACAGGTCAGTGACTACATTGCAAGCTTGCCAATTGCTGCCTAAGCAATGTATACCAAGCAATGAATGGGGGTGATAGTAACGGTTAGGAAAGTCTTTTATGATCATGACGCCACCTGTGGTACACGGCCAGGGATGGGCCGCTGCTGCGAGTGCTGCTCTCCGGGGCTGTTGGTGAGGGTCGCAGCTGGGATGGTGTTGCTCCCCAGAGGTGGAGCGGGATTATCCTGGGTAGGATGATGGAGGATGGACGGGGGTGCTGGCAGTCCCCGTTGGCGCTGCAGCGCTGGGCTAAGTATCGGATCCCCGTGGCGTGAAGCACTTGGGGATCCCGGTGTCAGTAAAGTGTCCCGTTCTGTATGCTGATAGCGCGGTTCCCAAGTGGGGCTGGTCGAGGTCCTCAGCCCCGGATCCTATATGCTGTTTGGCTGCAGACTCGGTGGGACAGGTCTGGTGACTTTTCTAGCCATTCCCGCGACCTTTGCAGAGTTGGTAGACAGCATGAAGTATGCCTGCCCTAGGGTTCTGTACCTCAACAGCGCCGGTCCTGTGAAAGCAGCCACCTGCTTCTCCACAGCGACCGTGTTGAACGCTTTGGCCCACAGAGCCGCTTGCTGCACGTCCACTCTACTCTGTGTCTGAAGCTGTTCTCTCGTTTTTTTGTAGTTGTGTGTGTGTGTTCCAAGCTGTTGCCCCAAGCCGCTGCCACCGGCTGGTTCACTACTCTCACTAGGTCAACCTGCTTTTACCACTGTGTGCTCCTGACTCCCCTGATGGTTGCTTCTCCCTGACCTTGAGTCCTCGGTTCCAGTGGATTGGGAGCCCCTGGTGCGGTGGCGTCCTGTAAACCCAACCGTTGTAGTGACCCCTTACTGGGACTCGATCCTGGCCTGGTCCCCATTGGGGAGGGCAACCCACTGTTATGCGGGCTTTACACGCTACAATAAATCTTA